>NW_016823480.1:84940-86813 GCF_001698545.2 Rhinopithecus bieti
CGATTCTGTAGGTTGCCTCTTTACTCTGATGGTAGTTTCTTTTGCTGTGCAGAAGCTCTTTAAATTAGATTACATTTGTCAATTTTGGCTTTTGTTGTCATTGCTTTTGGTGTTTTAGTCATGAAGTCTTTGCCCATGCCTATGTCCTGAATGGTATTGCCTAAGTTTTCTTCTAGGGTTTTTATGGTTTTAGCTCTTATGTTTAAATCTTTAATCCACCTTGACTTGATTTTTGTATGAAGTGTAAGGAAGGGGTCCAGTTTCAATTTTCTGCATATGGCTAGCCAGTTTTTTCAACACCATTTATTAAATAGGAAATCCTTTCCCCATTGCTCTTTTTTGTCATGTTTGTCAAAGATCAGATGGTTGTAGATGTGTGGGATATTATTTCTGAGGCCTCTGTTCTGTTCCATTGGTCTATATATCTGTTTTGATACCAGTACTGTGCTGTTTTGATTACTGTAGCCTTGTAGTATAATTTGAAGTCAGGTAGTGTGATGCCTCCAGCTTTGTTCTTTTTGCTTAGGATTGTCTTGGCTATATAGACTCCTTTTGGTTCCATATGAAATTTAAAGTAATTTTTTCTAATTCTCTGAAGAAAGTCAATGCTAGCTTGATGGGAATAGCATTGAATCTGTAAATTACTTTGGGCAGTATGACCATTTTCACAATATTGATTCTTCCTATTCGAGAGCATGGAATGTTTTCCCATTTATTTGTGTCCTCTCTTATTTCCTTAAGGAGTGATTTGTAGTTCTCCTTGAAGCGGTCCTTCACATCCCTTGTAAGTTGTATTCCTAGGTATTTTATTGTCTTTGTAGCAATTGTGAATGGTAGTTTGCTGGTGATTTGGCTATTTGTCTATTATTGATGTGTAGGAATGCTTGTGATTTTTGCACATTGATTTTGTATCCTGAGACTTTGCCGAAGTTGCTTATTAGCTTATGGGGTTTTTGGGCAGAGACAGTGGGGTTTTCTAAATACACAATCATGTCATGTGAAAACAGAGATAATTTGACTTCCTCTCTTCCCATTTGAATATGCTTAATTTCTTTCTTTTGCCTGATTGCCCTGGCCAAAACTTCCAATACTATGTTGAATAGGATGGTGAGAGAGGGCATCCTTGTCTTGTGCTGGTTTTCAAAGGAAATGCTTCCAGCTTTTGCCCATTCATTGCCCACATTGGCTGTGGGTTTGTCTTAAATAGCCCTTATTATTTTGAGATATATTCAATTGATACCTAGTTCATTGAATGTTTTTAGCATGAAGGGGTGTTGAATTTTATGGAAGGCCTTTTCTGCATCTGTTGAGATTATCATGTACTTTGTGTCATTGGTTCTGTTTATGTGATGGATTATGTTTATTGATTTGCGTATGCTGAATCAGCCTTGCATCCCAGAGATGAAGCCGACTTGATCATGGTGGATACGCTTTTTAATGTGCTGCTAGATTCAGTTTGCCAGTATTTTATTGAGGATTTTCACATCGATGTTCATCAAGGATATTGGCCTGAATTTTTCTTTTTTTGTTGTGTCTTTGCCAGGTTTTGGTATCAGGATGATGCTGGCCTCATAAATGAGTTAGGGAGGAGTCCCTATTTTTCTGTTGTTTGGAATAGTTTCAGAAGGAATGGTACCAGCTCCTCTTTGTACCTCTGGTAGAATTTGGCTGTGAGTCCATCTGGTCCTGGCCTTTTTTTGGTTGGTAGGCTATTAATTACTGCCTAAATTTCAGAACTTGTTATTGGTCTATTCAGGGATTTGACTTCTTCCTGGTATAGTCTTGGGAGGGTGTATGAGTCCAGGAATTTACCCATTTTTTCCTACATTTTCTAGTTTATTTGTGTAGAAGTGTTTATGTATTCTCTGATAGT
>NW_016823480.1:89269-121602 GCF_001698545.2 Rhinopithecus bieti
AGCCTACTTCTGTCAATTTGTCAAACTCATTCTCCATCCAGTTTTGTTCCCTTGCTGGCAAGGAGCTGTGATCCTTTCGAGGAGGAGAGTCATTCTGGTTTTTGGAATTTTCAACCTTCTTGTGCTGGTTTTTCCTCATCTTCGTGGATTTATCTACTTTGGTCTTTGCTGTTGGTGACTTTTGGATGGAGTTTTGCATGTTCATCCTTTTGTTGATGTTGATGCTATTGCTTTCTGTTTGTTAGTTTTCCTTCTAACAGTCAGGCCCTTCTTCTGCAGGTCTGCTGGAGTTTGCTGGGGGTCCACTCCAGATACTGTTTGCCTGGGTATTACCAGTGGAGGCTGCAGAACAGCAAAAATTGCTGCCTGCTGCTTCCTCTGGAAGCTTTGTCCCAGAGGAGCCCTTACCAGATGCCAGCTGGTACTCTCCTATATGAGGTGTCTGTCAACCCCTGCTGGGAGGTGTTTCCCTGTTAGGAGGCATGGGGGTCAGGGACCCTCTTGAGGAGGCAGTCTGCCCCTTATCAGAGCTCAAGCACTGTGCAGGGAGATCCGCAGCTCTCTTCAGAGCCAGCAGGCAGGAACATTTAAGTCTGCTGAAGTTGTGCCCAAAGCCGCTCCTTCCCCCAGGTGCTCTGTCCCAGGGAGATGGGAGTTTTATTTATAAGCCCCTGACTAGGGCTCTAGCCAGCACTTTCTAGAGCTCAACTCAGCAGCGTTTTGAATGACAGTTTCTTAAAATTTCTTAAATATTTTAACAGCCAAGGTTTTTTTTTTTTTTTTTTTTTTTTTGGTCCAACATGCTGAAAACAATGCAGGGTTCAGATGAAACAGAAAAGAGATTGTGGTCAGTTGAAAAGAAGACATTCATCTCCAAGGATGTGATTTTCTTTATCTGCAATATTTTGTTTTAAAGTTGAAGGAGGTTTAAGTAAGTTCATGAGCTTTAAGTATTCAGAGGGGAAAATGTATTTTGCTGAATTTCTGTTCTGTGTCCTTTTTTTTCCAACATGAAATTGTAAGAGGTTTTCAGAATACTGGCGAAACTAGAGAACCAAATAGAGTGCTGGAAATAAATAGGCTTGGTCCTATGAGCTATTGCACTGTAAGAAAACTCATTATTTGTCCACAGTGGAAATGACTGTGGGAAAATAATGAGTGACATTTGCACTGAACTCTACAAAATGTTCGCCACAGAGCTCCAGACTTGTATATACAATTGGCTTTTTAACGTTTCCCCTTGTAGATCTCAAAGGCATCACAACTCATCATACCAGAAACCATACTTGTGGTCTGTTGCCTCAAACCTATTAATCTGATGGTGTTTCTTATCTTATTGAATGGTACCACCTTTTCTCCAGTGAAATGTGGCAGAATATTCTATTGAAATGTGAAGTTGTACTTTTTCTTCACATGCTTTTCCTTATTAATTTTAAAAACAGTGTCACTCTGTGACAGTGGGTGTCTGTCTATGTGACTCCAACCCTTAGGGACCTTGGCTGAGCCTAGAATCTAGGGCTGGTATTTGCAAATATCTTAAGCCACTGACAGAGGGAGGAGTTGAGGGAGAAAGCCATTTGAGACCTGGAGAGAGGAAAAAGAGAACCCCAATTAGGAAGGGAAGACAGAAGTCTAAGAGGGTCTCTGTAGGACACCTGTGTGATACTTCCATGGCTGTGTCCTGGGAGGTGGCTAGCCCTCAGGGAAATGACTGTATCAACACTGCATGATGTCCCTAGGGAGGCTGGATGCAGCCCCATCAAAAGTTCCTATAACCTGCAAGTAGTAATACTGTAGGAGCCAAGTGGATGAAGTGGAATGGAACATG
Source organism: Rhinopithecus bieti (assembly GCF_001698545.2). NCBI lineage: Eukaryota > Metazoa > Chordata > Mammalia > Primates > Cercopithecidae > Rhinopithecus > Rhinopithecus bieti. The sequence goes on from NW_016823480.1 coordinate 91,098, forward strand.
GCCAACTCAATGGTGATGTGAGCAGATAACCACTGAACCAGGAATGGGGTTGGCTGAGACTTGACAGGACCTGGGGAAGAGGCAGAGGAAGGAAGTCTGAGTAGCCTGAAAGGCTGGGTTTTAGAATTGAAATTCAATTTAAGAGAGTTATAAATGTGATGTTTCTCATGCCATCTACTGGTCAAATAAGGCGTATACCCATTACATAGGCAAGCCAGAGTCCTTCTTACCACTTTTATCACCCTCATGCCTCATAGCAAATACATCACCTGAACTTGTGTATTCTACCTCCTGAATCCATTGACTTCTTTTCATCTCTACTGATGCCACCCTCGTCAAATTTTCCATGAGTTCAAGCCTTACCAACTGTTATTTTTGTATCAAATTGTATTTCCCTTAATTTTTATATAAAATTGTAATTCCTTTGTTATTTGTTTGTCAAAACCTATAGAATGTATAACACCAAGAATGAATGCTAATGTAAATGATGGGCTTTTGGTAATAATGATGTGCCAATGTAGATTCACCAATTGAAACAAATGGATCACTCTGGAGGGTATGGGGGGTGTTGACAATGGGAAAGGCTGTACATAATTGGGGAAGGAGGTATGTGGGAACTCTGTACTTTCTGTGCAATATATATGTTTATATATATATTAAAAAATATATACTTATCTTAAACACACACATCTGATCATGCAAACTCTTGAATGGATTCTCAATATTATTAGAATAAAGGCCAGATTCTTTAACTTGAGCCACAGGTTGTGTATGGACTGCCTCCTGCCTACTTTCCAATCTTCCTCTCTCATCCTGATCACCCATGTTTTTCAGCTCTAGCCACCGCCAGTCCCAGGACCATTCCATGGCTTATTCCTTCTACCTTGTTCTACCTTGGGATGCTTATTCCCAAGGATTCCTGCTACTTTGGGATGCTTGTTCCGGTCCCTGTTGATTATCTTCCCATTTTCCCTTTCTCAGGCAAGTCTTCCCACTTCTTTGGTTTTGCCAAATTTTTTTTTTTTTTTTTGAGGCGGAGTCTCGCTCTGTCGCCCAGGCTGAAGTGCAGTGGCGTGATCTGGGCTCACTGCAAGCTCCGCCTCCCGGGTTTACGCCATTCTCCTGCTTCAGCCTCTCTAGTAGCTGGGACTACAGGCGCCCGCCACCTCGCCCGGCTAGTTTTTTGTATTTTTAATAGAGACGGGGTTTCACCGTGTAGGCCAGGATGGTCTCGATCTCCTGACCTCGTGATCCACCCGTCTCGGCCTCCCAAAGTGCTGGGATTACAGGCTTGAGCCACCGCGCCCGGCCTGCCAAATTCTTTACTATATTATTATATGCTTCATGGCATCATGACCTTCTTCATAGCACCTACTGTAGTTATATTTTATTTTTTTTGTATGATCATCTGATTCATGTCTCTTTATCAATAGTCTTGTAAACTCCAGGAAGGCATGGATATTGCAAATCTAGAACTTAGCTCATGTCATGTACCTGGCTCTGTGTTTGGGGTTTCCAAGATCACTACCAGGTTCAGTAATTCATTAGAAAGACAGACTCAGAATGGAAACATATTCACATCTGTGATTTATCATGGTGAAAAGATAAAAATCAGAATCAGCTAAGGCACAAGGCACATGGAGCCAAGTTTGGGGAAAAAAACAAGAGCAAGCTTGCAGGAATACTCCCCCAGTGGAACCCCACAGGATGTACTTACTTCTTCTGGCGGTGAGATACGTGAGCTTCTACTGGGAAAGGTCATTAGAGACTTAGTGCTCAAAGTCGCTACTGAACTGGTCACTTAGGCATTGTATTAATCCATTTTCACACTGCTATAAAGATACTACCTGATACTGGGTAATTTATGAAGAAAAGAGGTTTAATTGACTCACAATTTCATATGACTGGAGAGACCTCAGGAAACTTACAAACATGGTAGAAGGTGAAGGGGAAGCAAAGCACATTTTACATGGCATCAGGAGAGATAGAGTGAGCAAAGGAGAAGTTCCACAGTTTAAAACTAGGAGATCTAGTGAGAACTCACCATCATAAGTACAGCATGGAGGAAACCGCCCCCATGATCCAATAACCTCCCACCAGGTCCTGCCCTCAATACATGGGGATTATAATTCGAGATGATATTTGGGTGAGGACACAGAGCCAAACCATATCAGGCAGGTACCTAAATTGGACTCCCGGAAGAGGGTGTTCAGCATAAAGCACATCATGTGTAACATTTAGGTACAGTAAGCCACTTTTTCATTTAGAGAAAGTTTTACATCAGTGTAGGGAAATGTTTATCAGTCAGCTTCTTGAGTGCCAGGCAAAGGCCAACCTTATAAGCAGTACTTTCTAAGGATGGGCAGTCAGTCTCCAGACTGCTATGCTAACTCTTTTCTGCACATAAATATTTGCCCTTTTCTGCAAATATATATTTGTTGAATGAATAAGTACACTTAACATCAGTGAGGATTTGCCATACATTAACAAAATACTGAATTAAATTAGCCCTATGAAGCCTTCCTGATTAATTATAACTCGCTATGCCTCTGCCTCAACCTTTTTTTCTTTTAGTCACGGTTTACTACTCATAAGGGGCTTTGCTAGGTTCAAAACAACAAATGAGACATTGTTCCTACCCTTGCGGTGTCACCACAACACTTACATTCGGACCATACAGAGTTCATATTTCTTATTTTACTTTTTTATTGATGACATGTCACTTGAAATGTAATTAATGTAAATCCTCCTCATGTAAAATGTGTTATGACTAAGTAAAACCAGAGTTTTGATCCCTGAAATGAATCTTACCTTTCTTGAAGTTTTCACCTATAATGGCAATGAAGATAAAAAACATTATCCCACATTTACTAACTTTTAAATTTCCACCGCTGCATTACAAGGCTCTTTTGTCAGGGCTCCCTGGACTTGGCTCTCGAACCACATCAGGGCTTTGTAGGAAGCTGCTTCTCCCTGCTAAGGAGCAGGATTTTTCCTCCCTTTGACAGTCTCTTATTTGCACTATCTCTTATGCCAGTGGCTGTATTAGTCATTTTCATGCTGCTGATAAAGACATACCTGAGACTGGGCAATTTACGAGAAAAAGATGTTTATGGACTTACAATTCTACGTGGCTGGGGAGGCCTCACAATCACGACAAAAGGTGAAAGGCACATCTCACATGGCAGCAGTCAAGAGAAGAGAGCTTGTGCAGGAAACTCTGGTTTTTAAAACCATCAGATCTCATGAGATGTGTTTGCTGTCATGAGAAGAGCATGGGAAAAACCCTCCCCCATGATTCAATTATCTCCCACCACATCCCTCCCACAACACATGGGAATTATGGGAGCTACAAGATGAAATTTGGATGGGGATACAGAGCCAAACCATATCAGTGGCCAAATACACAGCGCTATCCTGTCTTGGGGTTGATTCCTCAGCACTGTGAGGAACCTCAAAAGAAAATGATGAGAGCTGTTAACATCAAACTAGTCAAATTACCTTTAGTGTTTTTTGTGCTCTACAACTATGTGACTCACAAAGAGTCATGTCTTGTGTGTAATTCTCTATGGCTTCTCTTCTAAATCGAATCTGCATTTGTCTCAGGATGTATATCTAGCTTTTTAAAATTTCTTCAGTTCTTTGAATCACTTAAAAGTGTACGATTACCTGATACGTAGGTAATTTTTAAAGTTGTTGTCTGTAAGAGTTCCTTTTGTGAGGAAGAAAGCAGCATCCATTTTCTCCTTGGCATCTTGTAAAGTCTCAGCCATGCAAGAACCCATCCAGGGCTCCATACTGCAGATCCCCATTATCTGCAGCTAGAGACTCTTGACTCTCCCACGTGCTCAGCTTGGTCCTGAGCCCTAGGCCAGTTAGATCCTTAAGGAGAACTGAAGGATTATGTACTTGGAAGCTTAGATGACTCAGGTTAGCTAGTTGCTCTTGTTCAGATTGTCACACCTTCTAATACCTGAATTCTGCCTCATTCCTTAGCCAGGTATTCTTGTAAACAAGATGATAATTTGTTCTCATCAAACTTACGGTCTAGCCAAGGAAACAGACAATGGCTGGTAATTAATGAATGGCTTACTATGTGCCAAACACTGTTTCGAGCACTTTGGTCATTTAATTCTGATAATAACCTTATGTGACAAATGTGATTAATATCCCTTTCTAACAAATATGTGAAACTGGAGCACAGACAGGTTAAGTAACACCCCTGGTTACTACTGTAAAATTTCTAGTTGTATTAGATTCCCGTGGCTACTGTAAAAAATGACCATAAACTTGGTGGATTAAAGCAAGAGGAATTTATACTCCCACAGCTCTGGAGTCCAGTGGTTCAAGATCAGTATCACTGGGCTGAAATTAAGGTGTTAGTGGGTCCACTCTCCTTCTAGAGGCTCTCAGGAAGAATATGTTTCTTGCTGCCTCTAGCTCCTGGTGGCTGTTGGCATTCCTTGATCTATGGCCACATCACCTCTATTTCTGTCTCTGTGTCATGCTGCCTTTTCCTCTTCTGTGTAAAATCTCCCTTTGTCTCCCTCTTATAAGGATATGTGGTTACATTTAGGATCTACTCAGCTAATCCTTCCCCATCTCAAGATCCTTACTTTAATCACATCCACAGAGACCCCACCACCTGCCCCAGGCAACTTTTTGCCATTCACAAAAATTTTTTTTCATTGCAGATATCTTGGAAGAACATTTTCTACCCATTGCACTAGTGCTTGCCCATATTGCATTCTTCCCTTCTACCTAGGCATATGGAGGACTGCACCTCTTAGGCCTCTCATGGTTAGGTGAAGTCGTGGCTATTTCTAGGTAATGCAGTGTGAATGGAAGTGAGGAGGATGCCCTTTGGCAGAGGCCACGTACAGACACTGTGCCTGTGTGCTCTGGCTTCTTTGGTAGTCATGGTTGCCGATGTTGATATGGAGGAGCCACAGATGAAAGCATTCTGGATTGCCAAGCTACCATACTGAACATGGGCCTTGCAGAGTGGACTTTATGGGCAAGGAATAAACTTTCTTTAGGTTAAATCACTGGGATTTTCCAGTTAATTTGGTGCTGCTGCATAGCGTGACCTAGCCTCACAATACAACATCTAACAATTAGGTTCCAGAGATAGAATTTAAATCCAAGCAGTCTGACCCTAGAAACAGGCTCTAAAATTACTCATAAAAGTAATTAACTGCAATTAAATATTGTAATTATCAAGAGAATATATCACAGGACCTGAACTTAGTTCTGGGAGATGTGGGTTGACTTTCTCTCAGAGTTTTAATGTGTGTCTTGAAGGATGCCCATGCTGTAGCAGGCGAGTGATAACAGACTTTAATCCCCTTAAAGCCTGTTGTGGGATGGGATACTGGCATTGAGCAGGGTAAGGGTGATTAGGTTTTAATGGGATGGTAATGGGCATGTGATCAGTTGCCAGGGAGAGAGTGGAGGTGTCCCACACTTGTGGGTTAAGGTGGGAGGATATGAGAGGAAGATGCAAAGGAGGCTTTGGGCTGGGATAAAAGGTGGCAATGAAATGTGGCTGTAATCCAGGAATAATCAGGGAAGCAGATAATTTAGTTAAAATGTGTCAGTCTAATAAGGGAGTTGGGCAGGTGGGGATAACTAAAAAGGAGTGCATAAAAGAATGTTGTCCAAGTTGGCATCCAAGTTGGGGAGTTTTAAGGGGTCTATTCTAGAAGCCTGACCATCAATACCCACAACAGTTATGGAGGCAAAGGAAACAGACCCCTGAAAAGAAGGTAATGTGGAATGGGTAGCCTCTGTATTGATTAAGGGGACAGACTTACCCTCCACTGTGAGCGTTACCTGAAGCTCAGCATCCATGATGGTCTAGGGGACTTCTGAAGCAATCGGGCTGCATCAGTCTTCAGCCACTAAGCTGAGAAGATCTGGGAAGGAGTCAGTCAGAGAGCTTTGGGCCAGAGCTCCAGGGGCTCTGGGAGTGACTGCTGGGTGAGTTGGACTGTCCGATTTTCATTGGGGTCCTGTGCAGATGGGACATGGCTTAGGAGGAATCCCGGGCTGCAGGCATTCCTTGGCCCAGTGGCCAGATTCCTGGCACTTGAAGCAAGCTCCTGGGGCAGGCGGTCCCGGAGGAAAGCCTGGCCGCTGCAGTTCAGGTGTTTGGAGTTCTTGTGTGCTGGAGATGTGGCTGGGGTTTGTCTCACAGTGGAGGCAAGGAATTGCAACTCAGAAATACGTTGCTACTTGGCTGCCTCTACTATATTATTGTACGCCTTGAAGGTGAGGTTAATTAAGTCCTGTTGTGGGGTTTGAGAGCCATAATCTGATTTCTGGAGCTTTTTTAAATGTTGGGAGTGGGTTGGGTAATAAAATGTATATTGACAATAAGACAGTCTTCTGGTCCCTATGGGTCTAGGGCAGTAAAACGTCTAAGGGTTGTTGCCAAACGGGCCATGGACTGGGCTGGGTTTTTATATTTCATGAAAAAGAGCCTAAACACTAACTGATTTGGGAGAGGTCTGATAAAGAAAAAGGAGCATCAACCTTGATTATGCCTTTAGCTCCAGTTACCTTTTTAAGAGGAAATTGTTGGGCCAATGGGGTAGGGCTAGTCGTGGAATGAAATTGTAATCCAGACCAGGTGTGAGGAGGCGGGGCGATAAAAGGATGATAGGGTGGGGGAGGGGAGGCTGAGGAAGAATTGGGACCTGGCTTGGCCTGGCGAGGAGCAGCCTGGGGAGGAGAGGTCAGATGGGTCTGCAGAAAAGGAAGATTCAAAAGACTCAGCCACACTTGGGGTTGGGACTGAAGGGGACAGGTGGGAGAGAAGGAGGATTTGGGACGAGTCGCATTGGGAACAGAGACTAGGGAGGGACCAATGTGTAAAAGAATGCCTGGACGTCAGGCATCTCAGATCATTTGTCCATTTTTTGACAAAAATCATCCAGGTCTTGTAAAATGGAGAAATCAAAAGTGCCGTTTAGAACCTATTTACCATTATCGAGTTTGTGTTGGGGCCAAGCGGTGTTGCAGAAGAAAATAAGATGCTTAGGTTTTAGGTCAGGCAAAAGTTTAAGAGGTTTTAAGTTTCTGAGAACACGGGCTAAGGGAGAAGAAGGAGGAATGGAGGGTGGAAGGTTGCCCATAGTGAAGGAAGTAAGTTTAAAGAGAAAGGTGCAGACACAGAAGGGGGTGGGTGAGCAGCCAAAGCAGGCGTCCCCACAGTTGACTTGCCACCAAGGAAATGTGGGTGAATGACCAAGGCAGGCATCCCTGCAGTGATCAGACACCAATAGAGTGTGGGTGAATAATCAGACAGGCATCTCTGCAGTGATTAAACACCAAGGGAAGACTGTCTTCCAGAGTCCGTGACTGGCACCAGAGTTTCGGGTCCACGGATAAAATGTGTCTCCTTTGTCTCTACTAGAGAGGAAAAAGAACTGGAATTGGAAGGACAGGGAGATTGAAGGATAGTGAGAGAGGCTGGAGAAGAGAGTGAAAAGACCTCTTACCCGCTTTGAAATTGGTGAGATGTTCCTTGGTCTGGTTGGTCTGAGGACCAGAGGTCATAGGTGGATCTCCTTACGGAGGCAGGGCGAGGACAGGGGATCTGTCTCCTGAAGGAGTCCTCCTGTCCCGGGTCTTCGGCACCACATGTCATGTGCGTCTGTGTGAAGAGACCACCAAACAGACTTTGTGTGAGCAGCAAGGCTGTTTATTTCACCTGGGTGCAGGCAGGTTGAGTCCGAAGAGAGCAAAGGGAGATAGGGGTGGGGCTGTTTTATAGGACTTGGGTGGGTAGTGGAAAATTACAGTCAAAGGGGGTTGTTCTCTTGCAGGCAGGGGTGGGGGTCACAAGGTGCTCAGTGGGGAGGTTCTGAGCCAGGAGAAGGAATTTCACGAGGTTAATTGCTCAGTTAAGGTGGGGCAGGAACAAATCACAATGGTGGAATGCCATCAGTTAAGGCTATTTTCACTTCTCTTGTGGATCTTCAGTTGCTTCAGGCCATCTGGATGTATATGTGCAGGTCACAGGGGATATGATGGCTTAGCTTGGGCTCAGAGGCCTGACAGACATATAGTTAAATGGAACAGAATAGAGTTCAGAAATATGCCACACATATATGGTCAATTGATTTTCAACCACAGTGTAGAAAGAATAATCTTGTCAACAAATTGTGCTGAAACAACTGGACTGCCATATACCAAGGCATGAACTCTAACGCATACTTCACACTTTATACAAAAATGAACTGAAAATAGGTGCCAGACTTAAATATAGAACCTAAGACTTGACTTCCAGAAGAAAACACAGGGGAAAATATTTGTGACCTTGGATTAAGCAAAGACTTTCTTAGGTATGACACGAACGTCACAAAATAGAGAACAAATTGTTGAGTTGCACTTCATCAAAATTAAAAAACTTTTCTTATTCAAAGAAACTGTTGAAAGAATAAAAAGACAAGTCAAAGATTGGGATAAATATTTTCATATCACATTTTTAACAAAGGACTTGTATTCAGACTATATAAATAACTTTAAAATTTGATATTAAGAGACAAAACAACCAAATAAAATTTTTGCAAAAGATCTGAACAGATACTTCACCAAAGAAACTCGGTATATAGCAAATAATCACATAAACTATGCAAGCAGGAAATGCAAATTATAGCCACAATATGATACCATTAGTAGCCTACTTGGGAGAGTTACATATATTTAAAAAAATATGATACCAAGTTAACTTGCAAGGATGTGGACCAGGCAGAATTCTCATACACTACTGGTGAGATTGCCAAATGGTATGCCCACCTTGAAAAACAGTTTAAAATTTTCTTATAGAGTTAAACATATCCCTACCATACAAGTCAACAATCCCACCCTCGGTATTTTTTTTTTTTTTAAGAACTACATATGTTTTAGAATCTGTGAAACCTGTAACTACTCCTGGTTCTATACAAAGATCTTTTTTCATCTTGTTGGGAGGAGGTGGAGCCATTGTTATTTTGATGCTTTCTTTAAAGTGAAATGTAAGGCTTATGTCAACAATCTTATGCCCCTCCACTTACAGCAGGCAGCCTTCATTTTAATGCTAATGATGCTTGTATTTTATTGCTTCTTCAACTGAGTGTCTCCCTGCGAGGACAAAAACTAGTCTTTTAATAAATATGCAAGCAATTCATGAAAATGTTTTTGTAGTTAAAATTACATAGTATAAAACCTAAATATCCTTTACATGCCTTGCCCTCATCCAATCCTGCTTCCCAAAGAGAGCCACTGTTAACCATTTGTTTCTGTCTTTCCAGATCTTTCTCTGCATTTGCATGTATGTATACTTGAAACATTTTAAATGGTTGTATTTTCTGTTCATAAATAATCATGCCATGTATATTGCTCTGTAAATTTTTTATTTAACAATGTATGTAGTATATCTTTCCAACCAAAACATGTAGATCTGCTTCGTTCTTTTTAATTCTTAGGTAATTTTCGTTCATCTATACTTTAATTAACCATTCACCAATTCATAAACATTCAGGTTATTTCTAATTTTTCCCACTACAAATAATACTATAACAAACATCTACATACAAAATTTATTTTGTTACTTAGGTAAATATTTCTGTCAGTTAAATTCTTAAGAGTAGAATTGCAAGAATTCACTTGATACTGACAAATTGTTCTTTTTGAGTCTGTACCAATTATATTCCCATTAACAATAATTTCTGTTGAATTTATTACCAAGAGGAGGATTGTAGGGTCCTAGGTTATACATATATTTGTTTCAATTTATGCATGAGCTAAACCATATTCCCAAGTCGTTGCACCAGTTTACATTTCTACCATCAGTATGTGAGGGTTTCAGTTGTTCTATAGTCTTGCCAATATTTAGTATTGTCACTTGCTAAAGTTTTTGCCACTATTGTGGATATGTTGTGGTATCTCACTTTTATTTTATTCTACAGTTTCCTGTTGACTTAACTGGTTAACCACCTTTCCAGGTGTTCATTGGCCAGTTGGACACCTTTCCTTGTAAAGTTTCTCTTTAAATTTTTTGCTTATTTTAGAAACAAATCAGGCTGTCTTATTCTTTTTGATTTGTAGGATACAAATCCTGCTGGGATTATATAGGTGTTGTATAAATTCTCTATTCTATTTATTGTTTTTTCACCATTTTAATGGTGTTTATTAATGAATAGAAGTTTTAAATTTTAATGTAACCCAATTTATCTATCTTTTCCTTTGTGGTTAGTGCTGTTTTTGCCCCATTTAAGAAATCTTTGCCTACCCTCAAGGTGAACAAAGATATTTTTTGTTATCTTTTATTAATAGAGATTTTATTGTTTTATTTTTTACATTGCGATCCGCAATCCAGCTGGAGTTAATTTCAGAGTATGGTATAAGCTAGGAATCAAAATTTATTTTATTCTTCATGAATATCTGATTGAGCCAGCACCATTTGTTGAAAAGATAATTTTTCACTCACTATTCTTTAAAAATAAATCAAGTGACTGAATGTTTCTCAACTCTCTTATCCATGCTGTTGGTTTATTTCCTCTGATTTTGTCCTTCAAACTTGTCTGATCTATACTTGTCACTTTGCCTTTTCATATAAATTTTGGAAAAGCCTTTAAGTTTCACCAAAATCTTTTGGAATTTTGTAGCAGCCCTATTGAGATATAATCCACATATAATGAAGTGTGTTTATTTAAAGGGTAATTTCATAAGTGCTGACATATGTAATAATCCATGAAACAATCACCAGAATCAAGATAATGAATATATCCATCACCCAACACTTTCCTTGTGCCCCTGGATAATTCCTCCATCCTGTGCTTCCCAGTGCCCTATTGGCAGAAAACTGCTGATATTATGGTTTATATAATTTGTTTGCATTTTGTAGAATTTTATATAAATGGAATCCATACAGTATATACATTTTTCTTGGTCTGACTTCTTTCACTCAGCATACTTATTTAAGATTCATTCATTCTGTTATCAATAGTTCATTCTTTTTTATTGTGGAATAGCATCTCATTGTATAAATTTGTATATTTACCTGTTGATGAACATGTTGGTTGACTTGTTTTTGGCTACTATAAATAAAACTGTTAAGTATGTTCATGTGCAAGTCTTTTACGGACTTACGCTTTTATTTCTCTTGAGTAAATTACTCAGAGTGGAAAGATTAGGTCATTAGCAGATACGTGTTTATTTAGGAAACTGCCCAACTGTTTTCCAAACTGGTTGGTCATTTTACATGTTAAGCAGAATGCTGGTATTAGTTATTAATCCCAGTGGAGGACTGTAAAAACATCTACTCATCGTATGTTGGTATCAGAGTTGGCAAGGAAAGCAGAACACAGTCAAGCACTAAATAGAACAACACTTGACTTACATTGAGAAGAAACAGAGCAAGATCAGCTTCAATAGTATGTGTTAGTTTCCCATGGCCAGTGGGTATCTCCCAGTAGCAGATGCAGGGCGATTTTCTTATATGCACCCCTGTTGTGCCACAGTAGAAGGACCCTGTCTCCTCCCACAAGGAAGACAGATATAGCAATGGGATTGGCCAGATGCCGTGTGACACACGTGCTTAAGCATAACAAAGGATCACACACTGAGCTTGCAAAAGGGAAAGGCATTCCTACAGAAGGGAATAAGACTAGCACAGGCCTTGTGAACTCTTTATGTCTTGGTATCTTGTGTGGCCAAGTGTGAGTCAAAAGGCTATGTGCATGAGACTACCATTCCCAACATTACATCTCACCAACGGTGTGTGAGAATTCCAACTGCTCAACGTCTTCAACTGGAACTTGGTATGGTTAGTATTTTTAATTTTAGACATTCTAATAGATCTGAAGTGATTTTAATTTGCATTTTCCTAGTGACTATGATGTTAAGCATCTTTTCATGTGCTTACCTGCCAACTGTATATATTTTTTGGTGAAGTGTTTATCTAATGTTTTTTCCTGTTTACTGGGTTGTTGATTTTCTTATTGTTGACTTTTGAGAGTTCATTATATATTGTGGATACAAGACCTTATCAGATATATGCTTTGCAATTATTTCCTCCTTGTTCGTGACTTTGTTTTCTTAAGAAAATCTTTGTTTGTTTGAGAAAGTGATTTACTCTGTCACTCAGGCTGGAATGCAATGGCAGGATCACAGTTCGCTGCAGCCTCGACCTCCTGGGCTCAAGTGATCCTCCTACCTCAGCTTCCCTAACAGCTGGGATAAGAATGTCTTTTGAAGAACACAAGTTTTTAATTTTGGTGGAATCCAATTTATCATTTTTTTCTAGTATCGATTATGCTTTTGGTTTTGTATCTGAAAAAATATTTGCCCGATCTAAAGTCACCAAGTTTCTTTTCTATATTTTCTTCTAGAATTTTTATAGTTTTCAGGTTTACATTTAGGCCTGTGATCCATTTGAAATAATATTTATAGATGATATGAGGTATGGAAGAAGTTAACTTTTTTCTACAAATGGTTATCCAACTTGTCTATCTTGACACCAATGCCAGACTCTTTTGATTACTGTAGCTCTTAAGTAAGTCCTGAGATCAGGTAATGTTAGTCCTCAACTTTGTTCTCTTATTTTCAAAGTCATTTTGGCTATTTTAAGCCATTTGCATTCCTGTATTGATTTTAGAGTAAGCTTGTGAATTTCTAGCACAAAAACGTGCTGTAATTTTGACTGTGATTACCTTGATTTTATAGATCAATTTAGAGAGAATTGACATTTGAACAAAATTGAATCTTCTGATCCATAAACATGGTATATCTCTCCATTTATTTATGTACCCTCTGAAGTATTTCAGCAGTATTTCATAATTTTTATTATGCAAGTCTTACATACTTTTGACAGATTTATCCCTAAATATTTTATATATTTGATATTATTGTAAATGGTATTGTTTTATTTATAATTTCAATGTGTTTATTGCTATTATATGAAAAGATTATTTTTATGTTGATCTTTTATCCTGCAGCATTATGTAAGCACTTATTAGTTGTAATAGGTTTTCTGAGGATACCCTGGGATTTTCTGCATAGATAATCATATTGTCCATGAATATAAAGAGTTCTACTTCTTCCTTTACAATCTAGATGTCTTGTATTTTTTTTCTTGTCTTATTGAACTGTCTAGATTCTCTAGTGCAGTTTTGAATAGAAGTGATGAAAATGAACATCATTTCTTTGTTCATGGTGTTAGGAGGAAAGCATTAACTTTTCACTATTAAGTGTAATGTTACCTGTAAGTATTTTGTAGATGCCCTGAAAGCCTAGAGAAGAGTCTCTCCTATTCCTAATTTTCTGAGAGTTTTATAAAATCAGCAATAGATACTGGGTTTTGTTACATTTTTTTGCTCTATCTGTTAAGATAATCATGTAGTTTTTTGTTTTCAGTTTGTTAATATGGTGAATTACACTGGTTTTCATTTGTTGGAATTTTGATCAGGATCTTATTAAATATTTAAAAAATAAAGATTAATATCTTTACAGAAATAAGTTCTTCAATCCATGAATCTTGATGATGTTTTATATTTTCTATGTAGAGGTCTTGCCCGTCTTTCTTTTCCTTATTTATTTAGAACACTTTAAGAGTAGTTTGCCTACATACATGTTTTAAACTATGTATACATATTTTTGATACTCCTTCCACTAAGTGGTAGGGTTTATGTCTCCTTCCTTTGAATCTGGGTTGACCTTAGTAATTTGGTTTTAACCAATAGAATGCAGCAGAAGTGATGCTGTGTGATTTTGCAGGCTAGGTCAGATCTCATCATGAACATTTTCTTTTAAAATTTTGACATGAAATTATCTTTTATTAACTCAGCCTCAACCATGATGCCTAGCACTAGACTCTATAAATACTTTTAAACAGTAGCTTTTTTTTTTTTTTTTTTTTTTTTTAGACAAGTTTGGCTTTTTCGCCCAGGCTAGAGTAAAGTGGCATGATCTTGGCTCACTGCAATGTGCGCCTGCCCAGGTTTAAGCAATTCTCCTGCCTTGGCCTCCCGAGTAGCTGGGATTACAGGCACCGACCATCACACCTGGCTAATTTTTGTGGTTTTAGTAGTGACTGAGTTTCACCATGTTGGCCAGGCTGGTCTCGAACTCCTGACCTCAGGTGATCCACCCGCCTCAGCCTCTCAAAGTACTGGGATTACAGGAGTGAGCCACAGTACCTGGCCAACAGTATCTTATTACACTTTTAGGGATGTGATAAAGCTGAAAGTAGTAGATTGGGGGATGGCGATGGGTGGGAGAGGGAAAGTGGAAGCAAATCCTGTGAGGGAAATATTTCCCTTCCAACTCTACATATGGGGAAACTAAGGCCTAGAGAGGTAAGTTACTTACCCATGTAAGAGGCAGAACCATACCTCAAGCCTCCAAGGCATAATATGTTCCTCCTTCTTCACTATGTGTCTTAGAAGCAGGCACAGCATGTCACCAAGAAGTGTAGGAATTACTATACCATATCTTTCTGGAGGACAGAGTAGTTAATTTAAATCTCAAAATATGCATGATATGTTGTGGAATATGACAATCTGTCATTTTTTAAAAGGATAAAACGGAATTCAGAGAAATATCATTCTTACAGCTATGTGTTTTAGACTATAAAATTATAGACTATAACTCTGCTTTGGTAGGCATTTTCAAGACTCATTACGCTGTGCCTTATTACTTCTGATCCAGGGAAACAATGAAGTCTTTTTGTGCCATAATTTGCAGGCCATTGATGTATGCAATTCTAAGAATTATTAATTCTCCTTTGGTAGTTGGTATATGCTAAACACTTTGCTTAGCACTTTGCCTCATATATACTTACAGCATTCCAACGAAGTAGGCAATATTACATTCTATTCTAGGTCAGGCACCTGAGCCTTAGAGAGAATAAGCAATTTGCCTACATTTTCACAGGCAGAGCAGAGATTCAACAACAGGTCTGTTTATTTCCAAGGACTGTGCTCTTAACCCCGTTGTTTAAGCAAAGAATCTTTTGAAGTTGCCTGTATAATTCATGGTGGGAATATTAGTTGTGGATATGGACAATACCTGATCAGGCTCAAAACTGGTCTAATTCTGAATTCCAAAGTAGTTGAAAATGGGACCATTCCACACGAGTTGGATCTCTGCTCTCCCTGGATAGAATTCATAATTGCTTCAGAGTGCAATTCTCAGCCCTTCTCCAATTGGCTGGGTTGTCTGCAGTGAGGTACCATACCTATGTGCACATCTGCTCAGCCATCTGTAGTGTAAAATGTTGTCAATCATTCTTACCTCAGGGAAACCATGAGATTTTAGTTTTGGAAAATTACTGTCCTATAGAAGGATAAAACAGGATGCCAGTGGTAAAGATATTTGAATATCATCTCTTTAGATGAATTCCTGGATATATGGATTGTAGACTTACAATTTTAAAGCACATAAATAATCTCCAAGCCTATAGAAGTAGTTCATTTTATGTCTACTGCATTACTAGGTCATAAGTTTTTCTCCTTGGTATAAGCTATATTATCAAGTCTAAAGTTTTGGTGTCTCAGACCAAATGAAACTGAAGAGATATAATAAATTGTTCAAGAAAACAAAATACCACATATTCTCGCTTATGTGTGGGAGCTAAATTTTGGGTACATGTGGACATAAAGATGGGAAAAATAGAAACTGGGGACTACTAGAGGAAAGAAGAAGAGTGGGCAAGGGCTGAAAAACTGTTGAATACTGTGCTCAGTACCTGAGTGACAGGATCATTTACACCCCAAACCTCAGCATCATGCAATATACCCAGGTAACAAATCTGTATGTGTACACCCTAAATCTGAATTAAAAGTTAAAAAAAAAGCACAAGGGTGAAGAAAAATGATGTATTCCCTAGAGATGAATACAATTTACTGTGGGAGTTACACAAGTAAGCCCATGCTGAAAAATGAAACATAAGGATTATACTGATATCCATTTCCTGGTTTTAATAGTGTTCTATAGTAATGAAAATTGATGGGTTTGTGGGAAACTGAATAAAAGGTATACAAGATCTCCTTGTACACTTTTTAAAAAAAATTTCCCATGAATCTACATTAGTTCAAAATAAAATGATTCATGTTGTCTTTAAAAAAATACAAAATAAATAAATTGTTCAATCTCATTGTTTGGGCACTCTGTCAGTTCTCTAATTTTGGTAGTTGTGGTTGTGGGAGGAATGAGGGGTGTTCGAAAGGGGTATAATGAACCATAACCCTGCCATAATTCAACAGTGTCTCAGAAAGACCACCAGCTCACTGAGGTGATAAGTCTATTAGTTGGTGATTTATTTTTTTTAAGAGTCTGAGACTTTCGTATGCCTTCAGCCCACATCACCTCTACTGTTACCAAACTAAATTAATTTGAATAACTTTACTTCTCATATATATCCAATCAACACAGACTGACTTTTCAGATTTATTTGAGCCCTGTATCACCTTTGCACAAATGCTGAGAATAAGTGTCCACAGGGAGATTTTATTTTAACTTCTAGTCATGACTCTCAAAACTGAAGGAACTGAACAGGGTCATCAGGAGACCTATGGCTACTTCTCATTCCAGATTTACAGTTTGGGATTGTTTGGATGTATTTTCATTATTTCCTACTACCTTTGTGGACAGAATTCACAGATTGTGGCTATATAAATGGAAACTACTTTTGGTGACATAATGTGACCTTCCTTCTCAACCCTGGCTCTTTTCCCATTCTCAATGAATGGAGCTGTCATCTGCCCAGTGGCTTATGCCAGAAACCTAGGAGCTATCCAGATATCATCTGCTCTCCCTGGCTACATTTAATCCATCACCAAGTCCTTCTATTTAGTTCTCTTAAATGGCCTCCCTTGTACCCCGTTGTTCTCTCTTATCAGTATCCTCCATGCTATAGCCAAAATAATATTTGCAAAAGTAATCTGTTCCTGTATTAATTAATCTCACAAATATTTTTAGTGCCTGTTATGTATAAGCAGTACAGTGGAGAATGAGACAAACTTCTTCTCTCATGAAAATGTAAAAAAATGGTGTTGGGCTCCTCCCCTGCCCAACCTTCCTGCCATTTTATGTTAAAACCATTGGATAGATTTCTAGCTGTTCTTAGATTAACATCTTTCCAATGTCCTTCATAATCAGGTCTCTATCCCTATAGCCTCACCTTTTGTCAGTATTCATGTCACTTTAACCACCCTGACCTTGTTTCTGTTCTTTAATTATGCCACTTGCTCTGCCACCTTAGGGCCTTTGCATGTGCTGTACTTTTGGACTAGAATGCTTTTAGCCTTTGCCACTTCTCATCAACTCTCAGATATGAGTTAAATGTCTCTTCCTCAGAGAAGCCGTCCAGATTCAACAGACTGAAGTCACGCTATTAAATTCTATGCATCCATGGTACAATACAATTTTTTGTGTGGTAGTTATCAGAATTATTGGAATTAGTTGATTAATGACTTTTGATGATCAATGCATTGTGCTCATGAGTCTCAGAGAAAAAAAACAAAGCAGATGTCAGAATCATTACCTCACAGGAATTGGGAGGAAGACAAGGAGACTCATGTTCCTTTCATATCTTAGTAAGAAGCTGTATTGGCTAAGATTAGTTTGGGCTGCGACTAAAACTTCTTATGACAGTGGCTTGGACGAGACAGAAGTTTGTTTCTCTGTGATGTCAAAACTGGGAGGGAAAGAGTCCAAAGTTGTGTGCTGACTCTGCCCCACAGAGCAAGTTTCTAACCTAAGAAGGCCTTGGGAATCCAGGCTTGACCTTATAGCTCTGCGTTGCATAGCCTTCATTGTCATGGTTACTTCGTGGCCCAAAATGACAGATCAACAGATTGAGATTACATAATTAAATTCTATGTGTCCATGGTACAATAAAAATGTTTTTGTGGTAGTCATCAGAATTGTTATTGGAATTAGTTGATTAATGACTTATGCTCCATGGGTTCCCTACCAGTCTTTAAGCTCTGTGGGTTTTTTTTCCTCACCATTTTTATCCCCAGAGGCCAGTAAACTTCATGGGAAAAAAGTGTTTAAAATGATATTTTTAAATACATGATTGATTGAACAAATGGACAGACTAAGTCTGAGTAGCTGGGATCATGGTGCTGCACCCACTTGTGTGAGCGAGGAAGTATGATGGAGGAACCTTGAGGATAGGGAGATGTAGTGGCTGCTGGCGCCCAGAGTAGGGCATAGTCTAGCAGTGGCTCTGCTTTCAAGATGGCACTGTGCTGTAGCAGCTTGGGTCACGAAGACAGAGGGTACACAACATGTGCTCTTGTTCTGCAGCAATATAGCCATGTGAATTTCAGACATCTTCCCAAACTGGGCTCAGGGCCTGTAAGGACTAGTGAGATTCTCTTGCAGCAAGAACTGCAGGTGTCTTCAGTGTAGTAGGGGCTGCTGGGGACTTCCTGCTTACCTTTTCTCTATAAGGGAATGGGAATGTCCTTCTTGGCTCTGAGCTGATCCCAGTGGAGGAGACAGGGTGGCAGAGGCAGGATGTTTTACTCTCCTCTCTGTGCTGCCATCCTGTGTTTCTGTGCTCCGTGGGGGATTTCTCCACTGCCTTGCTGAGCTCTAGTGCTCTCCTTCAGACAGTCTATTTGAATTTTAGTTGCTTATTCATTGTTTCTTTATTTTTCTGTGTTGGCATGGGTACCAGGCACCTCTAGTCAATCACCTTGCTCTTGGATATTTTCTTGTTTATAGATTTTTCAATAACTCTGAGAGATAAAGTATTTTGGAAAAGAAATTTAAATCTATAGTGTTGGGAAAATACTATAGCTTTTGATCACTGAAAAGTTATTGTTACTTTCAGTAACAATTTTTGAAGTGATTTTTTTTAAATTTAGGAATTGCTATTGAGTTCACAGGAACTTGACATTTTCTCGGGAATATTTTATTTGCTACTGTAAGGTATACCTGTCGTAAATAATTTCATGTGTTGTAACATCTGCTTTAGTTTATGTCCAAACATTGAAAAAGCTGATTTCTTATCCTTTTGCAAACAAGTCAGGAAATACCCTCTCCATGACCTCATCTTCCATGGACACCCTTTCCTCTGGTCTTGGGGAGTGTTAGCAGAATGTAATGCCTGTGCTTGAGTAGTACAGTATAAACAGCAACAAATCCTTGTGGATGGATTGATTATTCCAAAAATCTCTAATATCGTCAGGAGAACAGTTAAATTATGTTCTGCACTTTGGTTCAATGCTTACTAAGTCTAGTTCATGACGTTTAAACACTTGTTTCCTATTTAGATTCTTAGCCCAATGCATTAGAGCAGAGAATCTCGAACTTTAAAGTGCACGTAAACTGCCTGGAGGTTTTATTAAAATGCAGTTTCTGATGTAGTAGCTCTGGGGTAGGGCTTGAGAGTTTTCATTGGTGGCAGGCTCCCAGGTCAAGGACTACACTTTGAGTAGCCAGGGCTCCAGATTCTGAGAGGAGAGATATGCCAACAGCTGTGTTGTAAGGAACTGGGACAGGTTATCAAGGAACTTGTTGATTCTTCTTTCCTGGAGAATTTATGCATTAGCTGTATGACAGTCTGACAGAAATTTTTCAGATGCACCTTTCTCTGGAGGTTGGGTTAACTAAATGACCTCCGACATTTTAACTCTCCCTGTAGTTCTGTGTTTAGATTACAAACTACTGTGGGGTATGTTCCATAAACATTTATGTGCCCACACACTACACAGCATTCTACCAGGTTGTTGACTAATTTCAAATCAATAATTTCCAATATTGTAACATTTATTGTTAAGAGGTCACTGTGATATTAACTGGCTGAGCGACAGGTAAAACCTCTATGAAATTTTGTGATTATCTTTGACAGTAACATTTATTTTACATTAAAATTGACTTTATAGTATTGAGTAAAATGTTTTTAGATGTATAATAAAGTACCAGTGACATGTAAAAATATTGATGCATATCTATATGTTAGCATTGACACAGAGGCAAAATGTCCAAAGAGCAAACTCTTAAAAGTATCAAACAGAAAATGGCATAATATAGGCAAGTATACCATAGAATTAATGATAAGGTGATATACAACTGATCACTCACTATAAGTTACTTCTCTTACCCCTCCCCAGTTTTTAGCCTCCCTCAACCTAATTTATCCAGAATCAGGGTATTGCAGAGAGCTGATACAAGAGAATTCCAGTTTTCATCATTAATGAATGATATTGATGACAGAAATGTATGGTGGTATAGGAAGAGAGATAACAAAGGATAAATCCGTTTCCTCCTTAGGAATTTCAAATAATGTTGGAGAAAATATTTGCTTATATGAAACCACTTGTGAACAATTTAAACTAATAGAGTGCAGTGATTCTTTTGGTCAGTATCAGAAACACCTGGAGAAGTGGTAAAACTACAAAAACCCAGGCCTTCGCCTACTTCAGTGAGCTTGTGTTCTTGATTACCTCTCGGGGAGGATTCTGATAAGACTGTGAACCACTAGTATAATAAATACTTGGTTGCTAATTTACAAGGTAATTGAGATTTGGGAGAGAGATAGGCTAGGACAATGGGAGGAGGCTTCATGGGGGAAGGCTTTTTTGAATGGTATGGGTAAGACGTGGAAACAAGAAGAAGCCTAACTTGTTAGGAAAACAAAAACCTACATGTCTGCAGTAAAGGGCACAGGTGAAAGTGGAAGAGATGGGGTGAGAGAGATGGGCCAGAGAGTGAAGGGCATGGTCTGACCTGCAGGTTAGAAAGATTGCTGTGCAATTTTGTGCCTAGAAATAGGGAGCCAGGTTAATATTCTGTGGATACTGGTTGGGCAAGAAAGAATAAAATCATGAACCAAGGCTGTGAGAAGAGAGAGGAATAGAGTGAGAGATAAAAAGGAGTCAGTGCAGCATGGAGGGAAATTGCACAGACTCCCAAGTGGAACAGACCTGAGTTCAAATTCTTTCTTGGTTAAAAATTAGCTGTGTGGCCTTGAACAAGTGACTGAACCCCTCCAAGCTGTTTCCTCATATTTAAAATAGGCACGATAATCACTCCAACCTTCCTAGAATGTAGAAATTTATGAGATACTGTATTTAAAAGACCCGACACGATGCCCAACATATAGGATTTATTCAATAAATGGTTTCTATTATTATTAGAGAAAATATGAATTGGGGTTCGTTGATGCAATGGTGCATATACAAGGCAGAAGAAAAAAGGATGGTTTTAAGCCAATTGTTCTTAGCTGATGATGATTCCTATCCCACAACCTCAGTGGATATTTGGCAATGAATGGAGACATCTTGGTTGTCACAACTAGAGGATGGGGTAGTGTTACTTGTTACTGGCAGCTAGTGGGCAGGAGACAAGTTCAATCCCTACAGTAAAAATTATCCAGCCCAAACTGTCAGTGGTGCCGAGGTTGAGAAGCTCTGCATTAAGGTTTCTGTCATAGACTATGAAATTGATGGTAGAACATAGCACTGATAGGAAAACCAGGAAGAGAAGCAAGTTAAGGGAGAAAATGATGAATTTGATTTTGTACATGCTGACTTGGTGGTACCTGTGGGACAGTGTTGGCTATTTAGATCCTTATTCTTCATCACTACCCCTGTTCTCTATCACTTTGTCTAATGCCAGTTTATACATGAAATGAAATGGTCAAGGATCTGGAAGAGCTGAATACAGTTGAAGAATAGCTATCTTGGTATGAGAAGAAAGAGACAGAGAGAGAGAAGAGAAGAGAGGAGGGAGGGAGAGATTGAGAGCTAGTGCAAGCATGAGGGAGTGCACAAGCTGAGAGCAAGGGCAGGAGGTTCACAGAGAAAACGATTGGTGTTAGGAATTTCAAAGGTGGAATGCTCCTGTTGATGACTTCTTAAACATGTGACACTGGCAAAAGGGTCACTGATGTGGAGGTAAGTTAAGATGGGCGGACTTGAAAGTTGAGAAGATTAAGTAGTTGTGAGGCTATGGTTCTTCTTGAACACTAAAATCATCCTAGATAATTGGATGTGGGGACAAGAGTGAGACAATAATCCTGATGCCATCTGTCCTTTTCCCCACACCGCTGCTTGCTTCTTTTCACAATTTTCCAACTACTTATAGGAAGGAGTAATTGCTAATTTAATTGACTAGATAATCAGTGTGCCATGTTTTAATTGAGGAGTCACAAACCTATGTAATTTCAACTTCCTGCTTCCACAGGCTAAGTGGACCTAAGCCAGTCTCTATTTTTTTTTTTTTTTTTTTTTTTAGTTTTATGTGGCTAGCTAGGAAAGTCAGATATCTTCCTGTATTTCAGCTCAAGATAATATGTCTTCACTCTAATTGGTTCCTCCTCTTAATCTTTATTCCAAATTTTCCCACCAAAATTTACGTGGTTCTTGGTATACTTGGCTATCCCATTTGATTTTTAATATAGTTTCACCCATGAGTAGACATTCGAGGACTTCAAATTTCTGCATCCATTCTGAGTGGCTTTTGGTATTTTCCAATTAAAACTCCATTGCTGACCCATCAGTCTCTCACCACATTGCATTTTAATTCTCAGAATTAAAAAAAAAAAAAAAAGTCTACCATTAGTCCCATCACATCCATTTTATTCAAGGACATGAAAGGCAAGAATTATTTTTTTCTATTTTTCTGGCTTGACTTCTTGCTTTTTTTCTTTGATACAGTTTAAACTTGATTAGTTCCAGCCCTCTGATGTTAATCTCTATAGACTCTCTGTTGAGAATTTAGGAGATGTTCAAATTTTTAAATTTAAATCCCAAATTGACCTTTTTAGACTTGATCTCTGATTTGCACTCCATTAAGCTGTTTATTGAGCGCTTAACTGTATAACAAAGGTTGAGTGTTTTACATGCAAGATTTATTTTAATCCTAATTATACATTGTGCCTCTCATTATTTGATTCCTTTCCTAAACTGTCTTATTTTTCTCGTTGTCTCGTTACGTGTGGCTGTCCACTGTCTCAACCTGTAGAGAATCTTTTATAGACCTAAGAAAATTTCCCTGCAGCCTAACTTCTTGGCCAAATGCTTGCTGATTTTCTTATAAATTAAGTTAATTCTAAATCAGAGGAAATAAAAGAGAGATAAAGGAATAGAGGTAGTAAGTATATTAAGTTCCTATAAGTGAACTTCAGGTAAATGACTTATTTTAATTTGTTTAGAATGTAGGTATTCAAGTAATTGTAACTGTGTTTCTTTCCTTTCTCTCTCCCCTCCTAATTTCTCTTAATACCAAAAATGAAGGATTTGCTTTAGGTATTTCATTCAAGGTTAAGCACATTTTTAAACTGTGTTCTTTGCTTTCTATTTACAGAAATCATAGCAGTGAACGGTTTTAGACAATGAAATGAAATGCAGGGATTTCAGTGGATTGCAAAGCCAGAAAAAACAAATTCATTAATATCTCCTTTATTGGGTAAAAAGCTATGTTTGTATTAGCTGGGGAATTTAAGAAAAAGAAAAAAATTTTGGAGAAAGCTTATTGAATTTTGCATAATAATACAGAGCAATGAAGGTGGATTGCCAGGTATAAGTTCCTCTAGCAATTATGAAGGGATAAAAAAAAATCATACCAGCACAATGTTGGAACATATCCAGTAGCTATTATAGATTTATAAATGTAAATCCAAACCAAAACTATTAGAAAATATAATTATTCTGTGAGAATTCTTTTCCATACGTATTATACAAACAGCATTTCACTTAGCTTAGAAAGCTTCATTTTTAAAGCAGCTTCTGGCCTTGCTATAATTCTTGCTTTTTACCCAATTTACCAGTTGGATAATTTCTTTTAAAACCTAAAACTGAATTGTATAATTTGTGGATTAGTCAGGTTTAGGTAGTAAATATGCATAACGATTTTAAGGCCAAATTTTATTCAGCAAAGGTCTAAGAGGCAAGTACTGAAGGCTTTTGTTGTTGTTTTGTTTGTTTTATGAAATTGAATTTTAAGAAAGGTGTTGGTATTTGATGGGTTGTGCAAGCCCTTTGGAATTTATGTAGTACAAAAAGAGAGATTTTAATATGGGACACTCATCCAAAAATGCACATCCTGAACTGATTTAGAAAACTAGTAGAGAACGTAAGCAAACATAGGTCATACTGTATCATACTCTATAAGCCTGCTACAAAAAAAGGCAAATGTTTTGTTCACCTACTGTGCTGTCAATTTGTTCTATTCAGTGTTTAGTGTTTAAAAGAAAAAAGGAAAAGAAAACTCAAGCAATTCCACACAAACAATAAGTTAATTCAAGTATTTGACCAACTTTTAATTTTTTTAATAAGCTGTTTAATTAAAATAATCAATTTGGGTATACTGGGTAGACAAAATTTAAATAAATGCTTCAAGTTGATGTAATAAGAAACCCAGTTAAATGTATCTGTTTTATTTCTTTTCTTTACTTAAGTAACCCCCATTGATAATATTAACTGCTAAGCTGATTTTCTGTTAAATATAGAAATATGATGAAATTTTAAATACGCATTTGTTTCTCTTGAGTAGGTCTCTTATGACTGACTGATCAGGTTCAGATCTATTATTCAGTATTTTCCTAATCCAAATTTCTTGTTAGGAGTTTGGACCCTTTATTGCCTTATTTGACAAATGGTAAATTTTCCTTTATTTGTAGTTAGTAGTGATTCCTTAGTGCCAAACAGCTCAAATATTTAACTCAATGACTGTCACAATCTTAGAGAAAACTCAGTTTAGAAAGATTGCTTTCTAAGATAAAACAGAATTAGCATCTAGGTGATGCTATGTGAAGACAGCAGTGAGCACCTGGGTACTATTTTTTTTTTTTTAACCTTTTATTTCCAGTTAAAAAGGAAGCGAAGGTTATCTTTAATAGCAGCTGGTGAAAAGATTGGAGTTTTGGAGGATACTTGGACTAGAAGCTTTGTATAGAGACACTTAGCGTGATTGTGTAGATATGACTCATCATGCTGTAATTTCCTAAATGGATTCAGTGGTTTATTTAAGAAAACAAAACAACAATGTGCTTTGTTGTTAAGAAGCGAATTTAAGATCTGGCTGCTCTTGTCATGTTCTCACATCAGTGAATGAAACACAGAAATCTGATACAAGAGGGGAAGATTGAGTGGTCAGGCAGAGAGAGGGTGCAGATTCCTGGGATCCAAAATACAATTCAAACACACAAGCCTTAGTTTGACAGACAAGAGAATAAACTGTTTCCCTTTGAAATTTTGATAAAGCACTATATAATTGTGCAGTGGGATAGCTACTGATGACAAACACATTTTTTTTTTTAAGCCAAAGATGATTCTACGTACTACTCAAAATATTTAAATTATAAGGTATTTCAAACACAATGGAGACCTATGGAAAATTATATAACAATCCTTGTATTCATTCTTAAGATTATATACCTTTTTTTTCTTTTGTGCCAAATTTGCTTAATATTTCTCTTTTTTTTTTTTTTTTTGAGACGGAGTCTCGCTCTGTTGCCCAGGCTGGAGTGCAGTGGCCGGATCTCAGCTCACTGCAAGCTCCGCCTCCCGGGTTTACGCCATTCTCCTGTTTCAGCCTCCAGAGTAGCTGAGACTACAGGCGCCCGCCACCTTGCCCGGCTAGTTTTTTGTATTTTTTAGTAGAGACGGGGTTTCACGACGTTAGCCAGGATGGTCTCGATCTCCTGACCTCGTGATCCGCCCGTCTCGGCCTCCCAAAGTGCTGGGATTACAGGCTTGAGCACCTGCCCAATATTTCTCTTTTTTTAAAAATAAAATAATACATTATATGACTAAAGCCCAGACATTCCATGCCTTCCTGACCTTCTCTTCTCAGGTTAGCCTGTCTCCTGAATTTGATATATAGCATTCCTATGAATGTTACTTAGTATTTATTGTATATATTTATGCATCTCAAAGCAATATTTGCTGTATTTTACAGGTTTAAAAAATGGACATAAACAGTGTTGTATATCCTTTTTGCAGTTTGCTTTTATTCACCCTTAACATTATTTTTAAAGATTTTCCATGTAGATACTGCATTCATTTAAATTACTGCACAATATTCATTATATAGACATGCCAGTTTATTCAAATGTTTTTCTGCTGAGGGACAGTTAGATTGTTTCCATATTTTGCCAATAGTCTTCCAATGAACATTGGTGTTTTCCTCATCTTGTGGGTATGTGCAAGAGTGGAATTGTTGATTCATAGGATATGCCCATATTCAACTTTTATAGGTATTGTCAAATTGCTTTATAAATCAAATTGTATAAATGTTAGCACCTCAGCGTTTGTGTATACATGAAAACATTTCCTAACATCTCTGGTACTGATTTGGGTTATTGAATTAACAATTTTTCCCCAACCAAATGGGTTTAAAATAGTTTCTCCTTGGTTTGTATTTTACTGATTACTGATGAAGTTGTGTGTTTATTGAGATATTACTTAGCTATGAATGAATCTTTTTTAACATGTTTATAAAAGCTTGAAAGCAGATCTATGAGTATATTGGAAGTTATTACTGTGCTGATGCCACACTATTTAACTTACTGTATGTAGCGTTATGGAACACTTCAATATGTTGTGGGTGACGGCCTTTTAATTACTTCTCTTCAAAATTGTCTTGCCTAGTCTTGACCTTTTCCTCTGATGAATTTTAGCCATAGGTAACCAAACTTTGGGAAAGAGTCTTTTGAATTTATAGCATTGAATCTATAGATTAGTTGGCAGAGACTGGCCATCTTTAAGTGTCGTTTTTGATATGGCATTTTTTAAATTAATTTAGGTCTTATTTACATTCTTTAGTAATAAAGTTTTTATACTTTCCTCACATGTTCAGATTTATTTATAGTTACCTAATAGTATTTATATTGGATACATAAAAACCAATATTTTAGATACGTTTTATTGTAAATGGTAGCTTTTAAATACTTTTAAAGCATTTATTAATGATAGGTAGAAATATATTTGCTTTTTGATTATGATCTTGAATCCATAAAATATGCCATACTCTTTTATTAATTCTGCTAATTTGTCAATAGATTTTCATAGATATTTTTATATAGGCAATCACACTGTTTATTTGTTTCCCTTGGGTATATACTCAAGAGCAGAATTGCTCGGGGAAGAGAATACATAAATGTTTAGTTAAGAGATACTGCCAAACTGTTTTTCAAAGTACTTATACCAATTTACATTTCATCCCACAATCAAAGAGTGTTACAGCTGTTTTTCATCCTTGCCAACATTGGATGCTGTCAGTCTTTTAAATTTTAGACATTTTGGTGGGTGTGTGAAATCCCCTTGTCATTTTAATTTGCATTTCTTTGATTACTAATGACGTTTGAGTACCATTTCATATGTTTATTGGCTAAATAGTGTATTGATATTCTTTCCTGTAGAGTGCCTACTGAAATTTTCTCCCTGTTTTAAAATTGTATTTTCTGCTTTTTAGATAAGTGAAAATATCATGATGGGTACAAATATAATTGATTTGTAGGATACAAATCCTTTGTTTGATGGAAGTATTCTTCCCAGTATGCAGTTAGTCTTTTTATAGGCTTTTTTTTTTTTTACCTTCTTAATGATATATTTTGGTGAACAGATGTTCTTTATTTAATGAAGTCAAATGTATCAATTTTTTCTGTTATTACTAGTACATTTTATGTCTTAAGAAATTTTTATCTATCTCCAGATTAAGAGTATATTCTCTTATGTTTCTCTTAGAAATGTGATTGTTTTGGCTCTCACACTTAAGAGTACAACTATTTCCAATTTAATTTTTGTCCATGATTATAATATTTATAATTATAACTAATTGCTTCAGCACCATTTATTGGAAATACCACCCTTTCTAACTGAGTTGAATTGGTACCTTTGTTATAAATCAGATGACTATGTGTTTGTTACCAATTTTAATATATTTCACTCTTACCTGCCCTAATTTTTTCTACCACTCATTATGATGTCTTTCTTTGAGCTATGTTTTAAAATTTCCAAATATTTCCTCTTTGTAATTCTTTTAAATTTTACCATGAATATGTAATGACTATGTTTGCCGTTAGGTCCATATAAGCTCAAAAGCATTGTATTTTCTAGGTGAACAAATTCCTTCATTCACTTAACACATTCTATTGAGTATCACACATTTATTTTTAAGGGACTAGGGACATAGCAATGAGCAAAAGAAAGAAAAATCTGTTTACATGGGCCCTACATTCTACTGATTGAAGAAAGATAAACAACATAAGATATATGTGTGTGTGTATACATAGGCATATACATATGCATGTGTGTATACATATGCATATGTAAGTACATATATGCTTGTATGCATACAAATGCATGTACATATGTTTACTTATATGTATAAGTATTTTTTAGATGGGGTTCAGTGTACAATGTAGAAAAATTGCTGGGAATGGTGACAGGGTATGTTAGAGCGAGATACTTGCGATTTTAAATAGGGAGAATAGCGAAGACCTCACACTTAAAAGGAGACATTTCAGCAAAGGCTTGAAGCAGGTACCTGCAGATACCTAAAGGAAGAAGATTCTAGGTAGACGGCACTGCAAGTGCAAATGCCCTGGATGACATGTTCTAAGAAAAGGAGCCAGTGTGGTTAGATTTGGTTAAGTGTGAGAGAAAGCAGTAAGAGACAAGTCATAGAGGTAATGGGACAAATAAACTGAGTAGGGCCTTGAGAGTTATCTGAATGCCTTTGGATTCTTATTTTGAGTGAAATGAGAATCCATTGGGAGGTTTTGAGCAGAGGAGTGATATGGTATAGTTTCTGTTTTAAGAGGATCACTCTGGCTGCTATGTTAGGAATAGCCTGAAGGAGAACAAGGGTGGTAGTAGGAGACCATTAGGGGCTATTGTATAATAGAGGGGAAAGACAATGGCTTGGACCAAAATGATAGATAGAGGTGGAGGTAGTGAAAAGTGCTCTGGCTCTGGGAATTTGTTTTGAAGACAGAGCTAAAATAATTTGCTGATGGTTTGGATTTATAATGTCAAAGAACAAAATGTCAAGAACAATTGTAAGTTTTTGGTTCAAACAACTTTTTTGCTCACTGTGTTATGTCCTATTGTATCTTTAATAATTTGTTTTGCCTTAAAATCTATTCTAAATTATATTAATGCTGCTGAGTATTTGCCTTTTGTTTTCAACCTTTCTATGGCCTCCCTGGCTCATAGCTGAATTTTCTTTTTAAAATCCATACTCAAATCTTGTAAATTCTAGTGGGTTAATCTATTTGCATTTATAATTATTAGTGTTATTTATTTCTATCTTCTTGTTTTGTACTTTCTATATATCATTCTTTTGTTTTTTTCTATCCCCTGCACCCCTACCTTCTACTGTAGTGATTACTCTTCTTTATTCTCTTTTTTCCCCTTTATTGTTTTGAAAATTATCTATTTTATATTTATTTACTTAGTAATTACCCTTAAATATATAACGTACCATTCTTGATTTGACAGGCTAAAGGAAATCAGTACTTCTCTACTCCTCCCAAAACATATCCAGACAGAAAATTCTTGAACTTGAATCCTTCTTTCTGTTTTATATATTATTGCTTTCAGTATTTTATTTTAAACTTTTCCTAATGGAATTTCACATCTATTCACAAAAGCATAGAGAAACATATAATAAACACTATGTACCCTTCACTCGGCTTCAATAACTACTTGTAAAGTCACATCCTGTTTCATCTATACCTCTTCATCCCCCAATCCCTTTCACGTATTCTTTAAGTAAGATAATTTCTTCTTTATTTTAAAACAAATTCCAAACATTTTAGATATAAATAATTGTATATGTTTTCCAAGAGAGAAATGAGCCACTGTTTTAGTTCCCTCTTGTTTGTATTCCTTCAGATTATTTATTTTTATTATTGTTCTACACAGTGGTATCTGTTTAGATTTAGCTGCACATTTACCCATTTTATTGCTCATCTTTGCATTTTGCATCTCATTCATTTGTTTTAGCTTAGTTCCTGTCTTCCGAAAGTACATTTTTAGTAGTTCTTTCAGCAAAAGTAATTAATTGTGACTCCTTGTGAATTCTCTTTGTATCAATTTTTAAAAATGTGTACTCCCTGTTGAATAATGTTTATCTGAGAATAAAATACTTGGTTGACAATTATTTTCCATAACATTTTGAAGTTATTTCCCCATTGACTTACAATCTTTACTGTGCTTTCGTGAAATCAGTTATCAATCTAGTTGTCTATTTCATAGTATTTCAATTCACTGCTGTATGTGAGGCTGTCGAGTTTTAACCTATTTACCTTAGGTTTCTTAAAGCTGAGAATTCTAGGATGTAATCAATTCTGAAAATTTTCACTATTATCTTTTAAATTGTCTCTCCCTGTTCTTTCAATTATCTTTTGGAAACTCTTATTTAAAAAATATTGAACTCTTCTTTGGTTTTCCTTATTTTTTAATTTTTTTTTTTTTTTTTTTTTTATGATTTCTGTCTCTGGACTAGAGTAATTTTCTCAGATTTATTTTCAGTTCTCTAATTTTCTTTT
>NW_016823480.1:126647-139007 GCF_001698545.2 Rhinopithecus bieti
CATGCCTAGTTGGTCTGCACCTTCCCGGGTCGCCGGCTGGATTTTCGCGCGCGCGGGAAAAGTTGGGGGATGAAGAACCCGGAAGTGCGCCATCTTGCCTCCGTTCATCCAAACATTCATAATGTCTTACCTTTTGGGGTAGTGCAATTAATTCCTTCTCTTATCACTTTAAACATGTTGCATTTATATTCTCTTTCAGTTATTTCACATTCCTGTTTGTGTCTATTGACTCTTTCTCGGGGTCGATTTATCCCCAAGTTACTGTAACTCATTTTTGAAGGTATGTTGCCTTTTTTTTTTTTTTCCTTTGGTAGAAAATGCCCCTTCCCTAAAGCCTAGAATGTGGAAGAATTCCTCCAGAGCAGTTTGGCATTTTCTTTTGCTATATGATCCAGGGACACCACTGATCCAGGATGAATTTTTCTGGTATTAATAATTTCTCAGATTAGAGTTCCCCAGACCACAAAGGTAGAAGAAATTAAGATTAAAAATCTGTGTGACTCACAAACCTGGAGTTTAAATTTGTGAGGGAATATTTTTATTTCATTTTTTTCTTTATTTTGCTTTTCTAGAATTAGATGTTTTCCTAAGCAGATTTTTAAAATAAATAAATTTCTAAAACTTCTAGACTGTCGTAATATGCTGCAAAAGAAATTTATATTTATTGTAGTAAATGGGAAAAACTAGAAAATACACAATGAAGAAAGAAAAATTACTGATGATCCCACCACTAGGCTGATGATCACTTTAACATTTTGATATTCTTAAAGTTCTATTTTTTATAAATGTATATATTTTTCAAAAATGAAATTAGACCAGATAATACATTTTATAACTATGTTTTATTTAAAATAATATTTTATCTATTTTATAATTATTAAAATATGTAAAATTTATTTTACTTAAAATATTGTAAAAAACCTTGAATATCTTTAAATATTTTTCTATAACACATTTTCAACTAGGATGATCTTGCTCTCCCATGGGACCTTTGGCAATATCTGGGGACAGTTTTGATACTCATAATGAGCAGTGACACTGGAATTTAGTAGGTAGAGGCTAGGAATATTGCTAAGCCTACAATACACAGTACAGCCCCTACAACAAAGAATTAATCAGTCCCAAATATCAATATTGTCAAGGCTAAGAAACTGTTCTACAATATCATTTGAATGGGTGCTAATAAGATTNAATTATTAAAATATGTAAAATTTATTTTACTTAAAATATTGTAAAAAACCTTGAATATCTTTAAATATTTTCTATAACACATTTTCAACTAGGATGATCTTGCTCTCCCATGGGACCTTTGGCAATATCTGGGGACAGTTTTGATACTCATAATGAGCAGTGACACTGGAATTTAGTAGGTAGAGGCTAGGAATATTGCTAAGCCTACAATACACAGTACAGCCCCTACAACAAAGAATTAATCAGTCCCAAATATCAATATTGTCAAGGCTAAGAAACTGTTCTACAATATCATTTGAATGGGTGCTAATAAGATTGTCTTTCTAATGCCCTTTATTCTGATCATGATAGTCCTCAAAAACTCCAGTAATCTTTGTTGGTATTACTCCTTAAGCAGTAATATCTGTTGTCTTAAAGTATTAATCATCTCTTTATGCTGTTCAGCTGGTCTATGTTCTTTAAGGAGCTGCTTCTCTGTGCTCTGTTTTGTTGATGACCAGTAGGCCCTCAATTCTTGTCAGATGATAATAGTGAAGTTGATCAGTATTACCAAATAATGAGAATGTGAGCTCTCCTTTTGCAGAGAAGCAATGTAGTGTGTTGAAATACGCTTGGATCTGTCATCAGATTCAGGCTCTGTTTCTTAGCAGTTCATGTGACCTGGACTTATATTTTTCTAGCCTTAATTTAAACAGCTATAATATGGACATAATAATATTAGCTTACAGGGTTTCTGTTAGAATTTGAGAGCATGTGAGTAAAATGCCTGGTGAGAGTAGGTAATATTTTTATTTTTTGAGACGGGGTCTTGCGTTGCCACCCAGGCTGGAGTGCAGTGCTGGCAATCATGGCTCAATGCACCCTTGACCTCTAGAACTCAAGCAATCCTCTCTCCTTAGCCTCTCAAGTAGTTGGGACCATAGGCATGTGGGTCCTCAGTAAGGCCCCCCCGTTGGGCCAGGGAGCCCCTGAAGGCTGGGGGACAGGCTGCCAGTCCTGTGGACCAGAATGGGGACTCATGGTGCCTGTTCTGGGCACACCCATGGCTGCCCATGGACTAATTAGCATGCACTTCCTCCCCTCTGAGGTCCGTAAAAGCCCTGGGCTCAGCCAGAGCAGGGCAAAGGATGGCCAGAGGACAAAGGGAGACATGGGACCTGATGACCAGCTGCAGAGAGGAGTACCCTCTCTGCTGAGAGCTGGAGACAATGCCATGACCAGCTGCAGAGAAGAGTACACTCTGCTGAGAGCTGCAGAGAGGACCTGCCAGGAAGAGAAGAGCTACCCTCTCTGTTGAGAGCTTCAGTGACCTGCTGAGATGTGGGAATAACTTGCTTGTGGAGAGAATCCACTCTCTCCAGGGCGTCCTCTCTGCTAAGAGCTGAACACTCGACTGGACAACCTGCCTACAGAGAGAAGCTACTCACTTCTCTGAGCTGTTCTAACACTAAATAAAACTCTTCTTCACCCTTCACTTGTCTGTGTACCTCATTCTTCCTGGACACAGGACAAGAACTTGGGCAAAGGCCCTGTGGCCACAGAGTTTTCCGGTCAGAAAAATCGACACCTCAGAGATCCTGTAACATTTCCATCGCCTCCAAAATCATATTTCGATATACTGCTTCTTTCTTATAAGGCTGATTAGGCCTTTGAAATGTAGGTAAATACTGAGAATCACTGAAGAATTGTAAAGTACTTGCAGGTACTATATCTTAATTTATTAAACAACTATCATGGACAAGATATTGGGCCTGTTACTCTTGCATATATTAGTGCCTCAATGAATCTTTATATCTACATTCTGATATAGATAATTGTATTTACAGATGAAGTGAAAAAGGTTGTATGAATACATCACAGAAGTTGTGAACAAACTCATTTTCATACCATTCACATGAGAAGAGTTACCATATATTTCTCTTACTGGCCCTGAAAAACACCAGTCATTTCTGTGGTAGTTTGTGGTAAACTAGGAGATAAGGATTTCTGTACCTCTGTGTTCAAGGTTTCAAGGGATTCTGCCAGGATAAGTAGCTATGGGCCATAGGGTGGAGAAAGAAATTATTATGGTTTCTTTCATGTACTTCCTGTCATCTCTATTGCTAGTTATTCCTAGTCTAGTTTTGAAAAGGATGGGCCATAAATATATATGTTTATATGTGCCAATGTACAGAATGTGTATGGGCATGTGTGGCTATGTATATGAGGTTTTGAATTGACTTGGGTTTTGTACTATTCTGGCCCATTCACCACAATATCTCTCAACCAGTCCCAAGTAGTTTTAGAAAAAGTTAGTGTTGCCTCAGTATACATAACATCTGGTCTATCTTGTTTATCATCTATAAACATTGAAATTGGTATACTTCCACTGCCTTTCCTTCCACTCGACGAGTTTCATTTGGGTTTGTAGGACTTTGGCGAATTTTGAAGAGACTTCTAGATAGATATTTAGGACCCATTCACTGCTAGTCACATCTTACCTATGGTTTTATACTGAGAGAAAGCAAGAGCTTTGGAATCGTAGAATGAAGTTCTAATCCTACAATATATTTACAATGTAACCTTCCAGAATTCTGTCTGTAAACTGGGGATCATAATATCTATCTCTATAATTTGGGGGAGTTGAAAATAATATGTTTAAAGTACCTACAATGATGCCTGACACATTGTAAGAGTTTGAATAAAGGCCTAAATTTGTTTATGTGTTCATCTTATAAATGAACTATTGTATATGGAAGTCACTGAGCGCTGTGTCTTTCATATAGTGTTCTGTAATTGTTTTTGTGGACAGATACATAAATTGCATTTTATTCATTTGTTGTGTATATCCACTTATGGCACACAATAGGAAACTGTGAATACTGGTCCTTAAATATGAGAAATTCACAGCAGTCTACCAAGAAAGGCTGCTGCTTCTAGATTTGTCTACAATGCAGTATAGACGACAGAATCTCCCAATTAAAAATTTTATGTTTGCATGTGCAGTATTTGTGAGGTGAAAACATTTGTGCTGGCGTTCATAAATTGGTATGTTTTAATATTTTGAAAATTAGAACCATAGTTCAAAGAACAGATTCTTAAATTTCATGAAAATTATATGCAATAATTTTCTTAATTTCTCTTAATATTTTAGAGCTTTTTAGGTAATGTTTCTAAAGTTGGAATAAAAGATGACCTACAGAGGTGAAATGCATTTTTCTTCTCTCCAGGCTGAGGATGGGCTGTTTCTACATATTGAGTGAAACAAGATCTTGACTGATGCAGTCTGTTTCAAAAAACAGGTCAAAGTTTTTTGACATTGCTCTGAGAGAAAAAGGAATCGGAATGTCTGGGGAAAAAATTGAGATGTTCGTCTTCTCTCTTTTACATGGGAAAAATACAGCAAGTTTCTGTTATTATCTCAGGATCTGAAGACTTAGGACAGTGCAGGAGAAAATTCTGTTTTGGACGCTTCTGATGTCCCCAAGTCTTTCAGGAGGAACGGAATTCTGAACTCAGTTCTTGACTTGTGTGTGAATAGGATGACATGCATTTTTGATTTTCACAGGGTCACTTTTATAGCTCAGTGCCTATAGGGCAGAATACAAAATAGGACTATAGAATACAGAATGCCCTAGAACAGCTATCCTTAAAATATCATTCTAAATATTCCGAGGAAAAACTCTGTTTATGATGGAAATAAAACCTTCAGCAATGCATACAAACAATAATTCAAACAGCACTAAATATGTATCTCACTATGGTTTATCGTAAGCAGTGAGACCCTAGTGGAACAGTACTGGGTCATGGAGTGCTTTGGAAACAAAAAATGGCAGCCTGGATCTCTTGCTACATTGTGAATTCCTTCAGGGCCAGAGGTATGTATCCTTTACCTTTGCACCACTTGCAGCAACGCTAAGACTGTCCTCTTCATGTGGTTAACACTCAATAACTATTTGTTGATGGGATGAATGACATAGTTGACCACACTGACAAGGGACAGGCTTTAGGCCACATTAGTTTGGGCTGTAATTAGGTCATGTGGAGTTCTGGACAGATCCACTATCTCTGTCTTTGCACTTCCTGGGAGAGGCAGAGCAGACACATAGTATGTCTTGTGGCTAGAAGCTGTCACCACTGCACTGTTACATTGCTCTGGACAGAATGAGTTTCTAAAAGAAGCCTGCCTATCTATCTATCTATCTATCTATCTATCTATCTATCTATCTATCTTTGCAGACAACTGAGCATATTATATAAGTTGATAGTATATCTGCATTATTGTCTTGGTGCTTCTTGAATATAACTTCCTTGAAAATCACATTTGTTACATTGAGACACAGTGTTGTTTGTTCTGTTACATTGAGACACAGTGTTGTTTAATGGATAAAAAATAGACTCTGGATCAGACTGCCTGCAGGAGAAGTCCTGAGTCTGGTAATTACTGTGCAACCTGGGCAGATTATATAACCTACAGTTTCTTGGTATCTTCATCTGAAAAATGTGATTAGAGGGTTATTGTGAAGATGAAATAAAGTTAATGTACAAAAATAGACATCTAAATGTTATTTGGCATATGGTAAATTCTCAAAAAAAGGTTGCCATTTGACAGTACTAGGTGCTTGTACTTTGCAACAGAATGTAAGAACAAAGATGCCAATTTTATAAGCAGCTACTCTATGCCTGTTGCTTTACATAACTTATTTATTATGAAACAAAGTGTTATATAAAGCATGTCTGTCTTGTCTCCTATCCAAGGATATCTAGTACTGTAGGCTAAAGTGCTTATGTTAGTTTCCTAAGCCACCTATAACAAATTACCAGAAATTTAGTGGCTTAAAAGAATGCATATTTATTCTCTTATACAACCGGATGTCAGAAGTCTGCAATCAGTTTCGCAGGGCTGAAATCAAGTTGTCAACAGGGTCACACTCCATTTGGGTACTCTAGAGGAGAATTCATTTCTTGCCTCTTCTAGCTTCTGGTGACTGTCAACATTCCTTGGCTTGTAGAGGCATCAGTCCCAGCTCTGTCTTCATGGTCACATTGCCTGTTCCTCTGCCGTGTGTGTAGTCTCCCTTTGCCTCCTTCTTATAAGGATACTTGTGATTATATGTAGGACCCACCCAGATAATTCAGGATAATCTCCTTATCTCAATATATTTAACTTAATCATTTCTGCAAAGACCAATTTTGGTCATAAAGGTAACATTCACAGCTTCCAGGGATTAGGACATGGATATCTTTTTGAGGGTCATTTCTCAGCCTACCACAGTATCCTATAAAGATATTTCAGAGAAGGCACTCTAAGACTCTGTAATAAGACTCAGTATACTTATTAAACCATCCTCACTGTTGCTATTAAATAGTCAAAATAATGGGGTATCTCAGTATTGAGTATCACTAAATTTGAGTTAATCATTATTCCTTTTTATTTTTTACTGTTATTTAAAACTGATTTTTAACAATTTCTGATACCATTTAAACATCAATTACATTAATCCTGACATTCTATAATTTCATATTCCCAGCGATTGTCTGATTTTGTCATGAGTGATGTTATCTTTTTATTATAAATGAGAAAACTAGTGTTTAGAAAAGATAAGTGCCTTGCCCAAGATTAAAACTTTGAGTAGATCAATGATGCCAGCCAAGGTCTTTTGACTTCTAAACACACAAACGTATGTATATATCTCACTCTGTCACCCATGCTGGAGTGCAGTGGTGCAATCATAGGTCACTGCAACCTCAAACCCCTGGGCTCAATCGATCTTCCCACCCCAGCCTCCCAAGTAGCTGGGACTATAGGTACGTGGCACCACACCTGGCTGATTTTTTCAATTTTTTGTAGACATGGGTTCTTGCTTTGTTGCCTAGGCTGGTCTTGAACTCCTTGGCTCAAGTGATCCTACTGCCTTGGCCTCTCAAAGTGCTGGGATTATAGGCATGAGTTACTGTACCTGGCCTGGGTTTTTTTTTGTTTGTTTGTTTTTGTTTTTAAATAGGTTTTAATTTTTTGAAGGATCTTATACAAATTTAATACTTTTTTTAGGATTTAGAAAATGTTTTGATGATGAGCCAGGTATTATAGTTTAGAAAGGATAAATATTGCTCGGTATGAAGAAAAAATAAAGAATAAGGAGGGAGCATTCTGGAAATTTTAGCTTTTCTTCCCTATAGTTTAATACCCATAGTTTTTAAGAAAATATAGAGTTGCTATAGCATAACTCCTATGGAGTTCTGTATGTGCAGAAATCAGGCTGATATTGGTCTGTTGAGCTGGCTGTGCACAATACAAGCATTAAAGCACTTACAATTGTTGCCTGGTAAGGTTGAAAGATTGGAGTGAAATATTGGCAATTATTGAAGGATTAATGGCAAGAAATAGCTAACAAAAGAAAACAGTGCACTGTTAGATGAGGAGAAATTGGTGACTGGCTGTGAAGAGGGCCCATATTATTAATATCTTCATCACATTTTTGTTTTTGTGTTTTGCTTGTTCTTCTGCTGTCTTATAATATTTGCTCTCAGAGAATTACCAAAGCTATAATTGGAAAAGATGGTTCCCAAATGATTTCTTAATTCTTCATAGTTACAAGCATGAGCTCTAACCATGAAAGTCACATAAAGACTGTGCTTAAGTAGTTCTCCATCCAGAAGAGGAAGGGGGAGGTATCAAGTAATGATTTATTCTATGTACATCGATTTAGAAAATTATAAAATTATAATATGGATTGAAAACATAGACAAATCTAATAGAATTGTAACAAAAATTAAAATAAGTACATTTTGTGGTTCATTTTATTTACCATTATGTGAGGAAAATGGAATTTTCTGTAGCTATTTTGGAGAAATAACATCAGATTGGAAAAGAACAATAAAATGAAGCAAAACAGGAAAATAATTGTCCCAGATGGTTCCTGGATATCCCTACATCATGCATTGACTAGTAAGCGACTTTCTTTCTCTTTTAAAATCCATCCAAGGACCATGGGAAAAATAAATAGTGAGTTCTCCAGTAGAATTGGGTTTTATAAATGCAAGGAATGTAAGAGTTCCTTAAGACAAAGAAAGCTCTACATCAATTGAATGTTTCCAACACAGGAACATAATAAATAGGTTAGAAATCAGCAAATGTGGTTCCTAAAATGGTCAAAGGGCATAATCACAAAAACGAGGATGACATTATTTGTGTAGATGCTGTAGTTTTTTGTTAAAACTATGTGTAAGCATATATACAAAACCCACCACTGACCTCACCTTCAGTTTGATTATTCTCTCTCTCCCTGTCTCTGTCTCTGTCTTTCTCTCTTTTATTTACTTTGAAACAACCTTTGTGGTGAGGTTAGTATCAGGGAAGAGTGGCCCAGAACCTAAGGTACCTTAAACCAGCACTCCCCAACCTTTTCGGCACCAGAGATGGATTTCGTGGAAGACAATTTTTCCACAGAACTCTTTGGCTCAAGCAATCCTCCTGCCTTGGCCTCCCAAAGTGCTGGGGGTCAGGGGATGGCTTCACTATGAAACTGTTCCACCTCAGATCATGAGGCGTTAGATTCTCCTAAGGAGTGCACCCTCGCATGCACAGTTCACAATAGGGTTCACGCTCCTATGAGAATCGAATGCGGCCGCTGATCTGACAGTGGAGCTCGGCGGTAATGCTCACTCACCCACTGCTGACCTCCTGCTGTGCAGCCTAGTTCCTAACAGGCCACTGACTGGTACTGGTCCTGGGGACCCCTGCCCTAGACTCTCAAATTATGATACAACATCAAAGTTTCATAAAATGGCTGAAGTGAAAGAAGTTATTGAGAGGCAAATCTCAATGAGTTAGACTACTGGCCTAAATTAGGGAATCAATCAGTTTTTGCAGCTTAAAAACCATCCCAAATCTCAGTGGTTCAAAATAACATTGTTTACTTTTGATCTTGGCTACGTGTTGATGTGGGAAGGGGGGCCGGTGACAGGTGTCTATGTATCTCTCTTCCCCGAACTGAAATATGTTCTTCTCATGGTGATGGTGGAAGCCAAAAAGAACAAGCCCAATCACAGGAACACATTTCAAATCTCTGTGTCAAATCTGCTAACATCAACTCTGCAATGAGAATTGGCCAAAGTGAATCACATGGCCAAGCCCAAGCTAAATGAAATGAAGATACTCCTCCTATGGAAGTTGGGGGAGGAGACCGAAAATTTCTGAACAATAATTTAAATTACCACAAATACAAAAAACTTACTTTTGCCTTGTGCATTGTAGCATGCAGAAGAACAGTGCCAGCTACAGTATTTCATGGCATCTAATGCCATTTCTCAGACTGCTGTGGCTTCTAGAGGAAGCCAAAGATGCTGTGCACTGCAGCTACCACTTCCCAGCATGCTTTGCAACCTCCATTTCTGTCTCCTATGACCAAGAAAGGAAACTACCAGTTGGCATGGGTGTGTTGTAAAGGGATGTGGGGTCCTGAAATGGAAAGAGCTTGGGCTAGACTGTAAGAGAATCATGGGCCGAATTCCAGTTCTGACACCACCTGTACGACCTTAGAAAATATCATTACTTGTGAGTCTCATTTTCCTGAACATAAACTGAGAATAATATTTTCCTCTCCGTATCCTTGTGCAAACAAAATTATCTCATAAGTGATGTGTCTAGCATGGCGCCTAGCCCCAAGCAGGTGCACTCTTCTTCCCTAAGAATCTAGGAAGAGTAAGTAGAATGAGTGAGATCAACCTCTGTGACACAACCATTTATCTCTATATTATTGCCTTGGATGGCACTTACCTCTGGTGGTATTGTCTTACTTTTTATAGGCCTCTGTTTCTACAATGACATTAAAAGATTTTTGGAAGGGAGGTTCTTATGTATGCTCTATGTCTCACACAGCTCCTAGTACAGTCTCAACCTTGTGAGGCAGTATCAGGAGAGGGAGAACACTTGCCTTCAAAATTAAGCATCTCTGCTAGTTTTGGGTCTTGCCTGTAGCTGGCAATTTCCTTCTCTGGCTCTCTTTTACTCATCTCTGAGATGAGATTGGACTCCATTCCCTAGAACTGTTCCTGATACATAATAAATGCTTCATCAACGGTGAATGAATAATATCTATATAAAATTTCATCAGGCTCTAAAATTCTTTAATAAAGTTTAGTTCAGGCAGAGAAATAAGGAACTGAAAGTTTTAAATAAAATGAATTAAATGTTATTTCTAATCATGCTTAATCAGATTTCATATTTCTCCTTCCCAGAAAAATAATAAATTGTAGCAAATGAAATCCCAGGAAAAAAACATTTGCTGTGTGAAAAGACAGATGTGAGCGTGCTTTCCTTTTGAAGTAACTTGTGATTTCTATTTAACTATGAAAACAATATCTATTCAGGCAGACATCTTCCTAAGTTCATCATGTTGACAAAAATCCCAAGTAGACTATACAATTTGGCACATTTAGTCTGTCTTGATGAGTTACAGCTTTTATATGATAACTCAATGGATCTGTTGGACATTGAATAACTTTCATGAGTTCCCTATTGACTTTCAGTGACAAAAATTCCTGTATCAACCAAAAATACATTTACCATCAAAACACAGGAATGTTCTTCATTTTTTTTTTTTTTTTTTTTTCCTGCAAACACATTGTTTGTAACCCTAGTTTTCTATAAAACTTGAAAGAAAGACATCTAAACATCTTGGTCTATTAAAGTAGCAGGAGAGATGGTTGAAACCAGACTATTAGGCTTTCTTGTGGAATTCCCAGCAGTAATTTATGGAGCTTTAGGTAGTGTTGCTGTTTTTATCATTCCCCTGACACCAACCTGCCCTGCGAAACATTTTTTTTTTCACTATCCTTAAGAAACTGTGAAGAGTTTTGAAGAGATAAGAAAGGACGGAGTATCTATTCTCTCTGTCTCTCTCTGGCCTCACTGTTCCAAGAAACAGTCCTAGCAATCTCCTCCAGATCCATAGGATATACTCAGTTGTCCTAAACTGGATGTTTTAGGCACTGTTGTATTGTGGTTAGGGCCTAGAATCTAGAGCCTGAGCTGCCTGTCTTTAAATCCTGGCTCCACACTTTGGGCAATTTGCTTAACTTTTTTGTGGCTCCATTTCCTTATCTACAGAATGGAAATAAAAGTTACTCCTGTTGTGAAGATTAAATGAGTCACTATATGCTATGGGTTTACAGTAATGCCTGGCATGTAGTAAGCTATCATTATTATATAATAATTATTATCATTATATCATTATATAAATTATATATTATTACTATTATTATTATAATATAAATAACATCTTTCCAGGTTTATTGTTCTATTCCTGTTGGTTGAGGCTGA
The DNA here is from genome assembly GCF_001698545.2 of Rhinopithecus bieti. Classification (NCBI taxonomy): domain Eukaryota; kingdom Metazoa; phylum Chordata; class Mammalia; order Primates; family Cercopithecidae; genus Rhinopithecus; species Rhinopithecus bieti. The sequence continues at coordinate 138,142 of NW_016823480.1, forward strand.
ATGCTATTGTGGTTACAGTTTGTCAGCTTCTTTCCTTTTGTCTTTTCACCATTTACTCCATTTTAAGAAACATCCATTCATATTTGAGGAGAAACAGTAAACTCTTTAATAATAAAAGCAGTTCATCAGGCAGGGAGAAATTTCCAAGCTATTTAGAGATGTTACTGTCTTTCTCTAGCTTTGTTGTGCTTTATGTTTTCCTTTGGGCAGCAAACTCATTTTGAAATTGTAAAGAGTTGTGAAGCTCTGGTCTTGCATCAGAATGATTTTGGATGCATCCAATTTGCATGCTGAAAATCATCTTTCCAGAAACACAAAGCCATGAGTTGGGGAAAAATAATCATTTCTCCAATTCAGTGTCAGTAAAGAATTTCTTGCAGCAGGAATGAAAGACAAGCTTAGAGGATACATCTGACAAGAAACTAAAAATGATCAGATTTTATTTATAATGAAATTCACAATGTATTAGACACCTCTGGGGCATCATTGTGTTCTTTGCATTAGTTTCTCATGTGTTCTGCTGTCCTTCATTAAGATATCTCCTCTCTCTCTTTCTAGAGAATTAAACCAGAAATTTGAACTTCCAGGGCATATCAATAAGCCACCTGTTGTACAGATTCTTCATATTGTTGTTGTGCAAGTGCAGACGGAAAAAAAAAAAAAAAAAGAAATGCAACATTTGAAAAAATTGGGGGGCCAGGCGCGGTGACTCAAGCCTGTAATCCTAGCACTTTGGGAGGCTGAGATGGGCAGATCGCGAGGTCAGGAGATCGAGACCATCCTGGCTAACACGGTGAAACCCCGTCTCTACTAAAAACTACAAAAAACCAGCCGGGCGAGGTGGCGGCGCCTGTAGTCCCAGCTAC
>NW_016823480.1:139427-164087 GCF_001698545.2 Rhinopithecus bieti
AAAAAAAAAAGAAAAAAGAAAAAAAGAAAAAATTGGGGTGCTGCAAATTGGGTCAAATATTTGCCTTTACATTTTAATCTCTTAGAATACAAATTACTTATTTGACAAGTGCCCTAGATGGTTTATTAGAATACAGTAAGTGGGGTACAGATTGCCTGGACATTTTGCTGAAGAGAACAGCTTGACTCTCTTGCCAAAAAAATCACTTTGGATATGGTCAGTATATCCTTAGAATACGTATTAGGAGGCAGCCTGTGTCCCTTGATAATGTACAGAAGAAATTCTTAATGTCTGCTAAGAAATTCCAGTTTGGCATTTGTGTTTTGAAACAATGGTAAACTGGGGTTAGGAGGTGGGACCTTTTGTAGATCAAGAGCAGGTGGCCTACTTTTTGGGATACTCCAATGTTTAAAGACTATTAAAATAAAGGAACTGATTTTGAAAAATACAAAACACAAGTATTGTTTCTATGAGTCTGATGAAATTCAAAAATGTGCTTGCTCTTATATTCACTTATTCCTTCCTAAGATTTAGGATGGAGACAGAAAAATGGAGATACAGTCTTGCTGCTATTGGGTACAATTCTTGTGACCCTTTCACATCTCTATGATGAAATGCAGAAGGTGAGAGGAGTAAGTTTCATCTATTCTTGGGTAACATTAAAGAAACTACCTCTTTTCCTCTATTTTCACAGCCAGATCCTAATCAACTTTCCTCTGGGCTCTGATAAAGTTTCTGTGTCAGCCTCCTTGCCTGGCCCTTCTATTAGAGCTGCAAAAATAATTGCCCTATATAAGGGTCATTTTGGCCATGCTGTATCTCTTTATTTAACTGTTTCCTCTCAATTGCTTTTTTTCCCCTTTTTTTTTGGTCGGGAAGAAAACTTTCAAGCTTGTTTTTTAAAAATTGAACACAGTACATCGTGAAAAACAAAACAAGAGAAAACTCCAAACTTAACTTCACCATAATCCCTAAACTGTGCCTATTATTGGGGTGGATGTATATGTATGTGTATACATGTGTTTGACTTATTTCTTGCAATAAAAAACTCCAAAACTTAGTGGCTTAAAATACAACTGCTTTCACATCTCTTATGACTTTGTGGCTTGATAATTTGAACAGATCTTGGCTGGGTGATTCTTCTACTCCATGTTGTGTTGACTGAGGTCACTTGGCAATTTTTAACTGGTAGCTACCAGGGTCTAGAGATTTCAAGGCCGCTTTACTCACCTGCCTGGTATCTTGACCATAATGACTCTGCTGGGCCCTTTTCCCTCGCCAGATGAGCTGAAGGTCTCTCCATATGGTCTCTTCAGCTGGTAGTTAGAATCTTTACACTCAGGCCTCGGGGCTCCGAGAGTGAGTTTCAAGAGATAGGAAGTGGAAGCTGCCAGTGTTTTAGGGGTGAGGAAGCGAGCATGATGTCACTTCTGCTGTATTTAATTGGTCAAAGCAGTTGCAGAGTCTCTCTAGTTTCTCAGAGAGGAGTGTCAAAGGATTTGTGTCCATCTTTAATTTTCTATAATTTACCCTTTGGTCACAAATGATTTATATTTTACTCACATGCAAAATACGCTTGTTCTAGATCACCAAAACCTCATCCCATTACATCAGGGATTGGCAAACTATGGTCTTCCACTTATTTTCATAAAGTTTTACAGGAACACAGACATGCCTTTTAATTTATATGTTGTCTATTGCTGCTTTCATGCTATAACAGTAGAGTTGAATAATTGTGACTAGAGGCCTTATGGCCTGCAAGTCTAACATATTTACTATTTGGCCACCTCCTGCTATCAGCTCAAAGTCCAGGATCTCATCTTTTAAATTAAGGCAAGGTACAGGTAAGGATCCTTAAGTACAGTTCATCAAGTGCAGTTTCTTCCTATCTGAATAACTGTGAACTCAAAAGACTAACCTCCACAATACACAATGGTAGCTCAGAGATAGGGGAACCCCAAAGGACACTCCATTTCAGAAAAAAATGGTAGGCACATAGCAGTCACTAGTCCCTAGCAATTCTAGAGTCTAATCAAGCATGTTTTGCCAGTTCCTTGATTATGGCCCTGTCCTGCTCCTTGGGAAGACTTTTCCATGGCTTGTGGCTCAATCCTCTGGGCTTTTGATTCTGCCAAAATTAACCTTCCTTTTCTATGTGACCTGTGTTTAGAGCTGAGTAGTTTTTCAGCCTGCTTCCTGCCCATAGAAGATTGGGATCCAGTGATGTCTTTTCATTCTGAACTCTTTCTGTCTCCTTCAGTTAAAGTGAATGAAATTGTTTTATAAACTTTATTAGTTTGTTAGGTATCATTTTATAATAAGCTTCTTTAGACAAAAGCCAACCAATATTTCTTTATTAGATATGCCCTTCTCTACCTTTGCCAGCTGTGAACCTGCTATGGGATAATACCCTGATGATTCTGAAAAGCCCAGCTGCTTAACTGAGAAGGTCTATGAAGCATACCCCAGAGATTCTTAGAAATCCTACTGGGACTTAAATATTTCAGAATGGTCTTACAGCCATGCCTTGAGATCCTTAACTTGGAGTCGTGCTTTACTGATGGCACTCGGGATTTGAGCTTTTCCTTGAAGCTATTTCATTGAGAATATTTTGCTGGGAGAGACTGGGAATGAGGAATAATTTTTACTTTCAAACTAAGCAAGTCCTAGCTTCTTCATATTTTTTCCAAATTCTTCTGGAATACTGAATAGTTCCTTTTTAAACCTGTCAGTCTTCTGTAGTCTGTTGTCATAGGCATCTAGAAGCAAGTTGGCTCCTTCTACCTTCTGCGGGGCAATCTCCCCAGAAGAGATTCCTGAATTCATTAGGCATCCTTTCTATTTTCCACATAACCACAGGTGTCAGTGTTGTCAAACTTCCCATGACACTTTTTTTTTTTACCCCCTTCAAACTCCCGCCAACAAACTCCCTAGACCCTTTGAGTTTCTTCTTGTTGCCCAGTCCCAGAACCAATGGCTCATAGTTTAGATTTTTTGTTTGGGCATCATTGCATTTCCAGGTACCAAATTCTTATGTATTTATTGCATAATTACTGACATCATTATCTTTTACCTATCTTCTCCTATAACCTGATATATTCTGTCTATTGCACACACACCAAATTAAACTACTCTTTCTTATTCTTTCTCTAGGTCTTTTGCTACAATGACTATGTGTTCTGAATATTCTGAAAGAGTTAAGATTTGTGTGTCAAGGAATCCCTAAGTCAAACATAATTGTTTACACCTAAATTATTTCCTAGGATTGCTTTCCTCAATCTCTTTTAATGCTGCAACTTGGCAGGAAAAAAAAAAATTTGGAAGAGAAAATCCGAAGGAAATTAAATATAAGGACAGGAGAAAGGTCATAGGCAGCTACCTCTTTATCTTTGGTGGAGTTCAGGAGTTGAGGAAATAACTTAAGAAGTGCTTGTTAGTTAAGTGTATCATGATAAATGGCCATAGCATGGACTCTGGCCCTTTTTTCCTGTTTTTGCTTCTCCATTCTTGAATTCGCTACACATCTTCAACCTAATAGATTGGCAAAGCTGAGAGGTTGGCAGGTGAGTGTGGGCTGTGCATACAAACAACTAGTTGTTTCTGGGTTGCAAATACTGTTTTGTGTCAACTGGTTTTTGGTTAACTGTCTTAATTCACTACCACTATTTTCTCAGACCTATCAGGGCAGTTATTCTTGGGGAGGTAGCAGAATGGGAATGGTAGAGATGAAGGAAATGGAAAGAGAGAGAAAGGAAGCATACATATCAGAAAAAAAATCACCTGGAAAGCTTATTCAAAATACACATACCTGGACTTCCCAGTAGGAATCATTAGAGAGGTTGTGGTTGTTTTCCAAGGGCTCTTCACAGTCTGATGGTATCTTCTTCAATAATTGGGCGTTTAATTCTATTTTATCAAACAATTCTGCTTGCTTTACAATTTTTTCAGCTCATGGTTGGGCACTGGATTCATGGTCAGAATTTTATAGTATAGAGCGCTGAACAAGTAAGTTCTACTTCTTTGTGGGCCTCATTTAGTACCCATCCTTCCTACCTTACAGAGGAGTTTCAAATACTATAATGGATTGGAAGTACCTGAAAACTCTAAAGAGCCTTGAGCATCATTTCAAAGGGACTTTGAAAGGCTTTCCTGTGGAAAAGGCTTTCCCGTGGAAGAAGCATTATCCATGTTGTCTATGCTCCCACAGGTAGCACAATTTAAAATGACACTAAATCAGCTTCACTTTCCACTGCACACCCCAAATGTGGGCAGCCAGCTACTCTGCATTTGAGAGTGATGCATTAAAACATCATGAAAGACTTCCAAGGGGGTATTCAAAATCCAGTCAGGCAACCATTAGCAACTCTTCCTCTTCAAAGGAATAGATGGGTTCACCTGGAGTCCTGAAGATGATTTTTTTTGGAGAGGGCCCTTAGGGTGTTTTGACTGTCCCCAATCATCTGTGGTAGGAATAAAGAAGGTACTTTTTTTCTCTTTCTAAGTTCAGGGAAAGAGGTTTTAGTGGACTGAACCACTGTTGAGAGCTAGACTTGCTTTTCTTAAAGTTGCTGTCTGGCTTATTAAAAAAATATATCTACGTGGCTGAAGACTGGTTATCTGACTGTGACTGTGGTGAGAAAAGAGGTAGATACAGTGGCACTAACCTGCTCAGACACTGGGATCTTAATGCCATTTGACCAGACCATTGGTACTTGCTCCTTTAGAGTTAGTCTAGCTAAGGGTACATGGTTATCTCCTCTGGGCTGGATAAGGTCACACAGGAGGAGTTGTCTTGGATCTTGCCCCAGAGTGTCATATAAGGAGTCTGGGATGTCAAGGGAAGTACTTGCAAGAAATCCAACAATGGTGGGATGTCAAGGGACTTGAAAGAAAGCCCAACTTTAAATTTCTGCTAAGATCAGACAGCATCAAACTTATATTGCCATGACAGTACCAATGAAAATGAAATATTTCTTGATCTTTGCCTCCACTCTCTCTCTATCCTCAACCTGGAGGTGGCAGAGGTAGCCTAGTGAGTGACTGGGAGCAAAAGTGCCAGGTGGGGAAAAAGATATATATATCATACAAGTATAAAGAAAAAAGTCATAGGGACTTTCCAAGTGTTCACAGGGACATGAAAACAAAAGAACCAACTCCTCAGAGCAAGCTTTAATGGCAGTGGCAGTAAAAATAAATTTATTTTCTGTTGCACTTTTGGAGTCCTATCTTGTTCAATGCAATGATTGTACAGATGCTTGTGTTAGAACCTAGGGGTGGACGTTGCAGGCTTATTTCTAAGAAAACATTTGTAACCACAAGAATTGTTCAAAAAAAAGTTTTCCAATAGAAGAATTTTGTTTGACTTAATTATAAAAGTAGTGATAGCTACAAAATTATGACTAAAAAATATGCTATATAATGTTTTTTTATTGTCCATGCTTATCAGTTCTTTTCTTCCCCCCTCACCTTATTTTACAAGTTACTTTTGGCTGAAGCTGACATAAATTGCCACATTATTCCACACAATTTCCTGGTCTCACCTCTACAGATAACATACGGATTTAGCTACTAACGTGTTTTTCTAGCTTTCAGAAATGTGGGCAAAAGTTGGAAGCTGTATCTCATTTCAGAAAACCTACTAACTTATTGAGGGAGAAATATCATCCACAGATAATGAGGAAATAATCTTTTCTCATGCTGTGGACTGTATTTTAATTCCAAGAGCTTATCTGATTAATTCTCAACTAAAATATGTAGACAGTAGATATAAAGATATGAAAGAATTCTAATTGGCACAACTTCCCAGAATCAGTGTCAAGGTAACAGTCTAACTGCTCATCAGAAGCAGAAACTGATAACAAGTTCTTTGAGAAATACCTTTCAGAGACTGGAGAAGTCTCTTATATTGAAAAGTTCTTCTCTGCTGCTATTTTCAGACATTGAGTAATGCAAAAGGTTTTCTAGCTGAAATCAGCTGACGACTTGTAAAAAAGTCAATAGTAGAAAAGGAGACGTAGAAATCTTTTTTCTTTTCCTTTCCTTTTTCTTTTTTTTGGACCATTTGGAGTTTTCTAGGAATGGTTTGGGAGCTTTTCCTTTAATTACACCCAGGCTTTCTTCATAAAAATGAACACAAGATTGATCTATTCTCTAACTTTATAGTCTTCTACTTTAAAAACTCCAGCCTAGTAGATGCATTTTTAGGGCGTATGCCCAGTCACAACCCTCTTTGCCTTAGAGCTGAACTGTCACTACCCACCCACATGGGCAGGCCTAACAGCAGTACATACAACTCTTCCTCTGGGGCCATAGCCAATCAGACTAGAGGTAAACTTCTAAATATGATGAGTCAATTTAGTCTTGTTTCCAGGAATTTGGAGTTGAGATTCAGAAATTCTAGTTGATTTATTCAGTTATCTTAGTTGAGTAACACAAATTTCTGAAGAGAGGAAGGAATTTTCTATTGTGGTGGTCATTTTGAGTCACATTGGTTTCAAAGAAAGAGAAATAGGAAGCCAACATGCTGGGTATATACCCAAAGGAATAGAAACCATTCTACTAGAAAAACACATGCTGATAGACAAAGTGAGGAGACTACGTAGATGGACAGAATGAGAGCAAGAGTGTGAAAGAGAGACCAGAAGAGCCATTGTCTTGGTTTTGGATGGGTTTCCTCTGATGTTCCTAGACTTTGCTAATGCCATTGATAGGCCCTTGATTCCATGGCAAACCTCAGGGTCATCATAACATTTTGTACCTTTTACTTGTCCTTTGTCCTTTTTGAATTAAGTGGGTTTTATTATTTGCAACCAAAAAAACGAAAGTTAGTGGAATATTCACCCAATTGCAAAAGTAAATTTCGACAGCTCAACACACTCTTTGACTTCAATTGCTAGTGACTGATCACTTAGAAGGGTACTTGTGATGCCAACTCAGTAATCTCAAAGAACATACTGTTTATATCCCCCCATTTCCATGGTTGTTTGTACCTTTGTCTTGAATCCTCTGTAGAGCACACTCACTTATTATGTATCATTGCAGGAAAACAGACTTTAAGAATACATCATCAACCAATATTTATGTCTGTCACTGGAACTAGGGGTCCTCTATACTATGTCTTTTCCTGCTATTACCACAGGAATCATAAAGACCAAGATTCAAATCCTTCGGCCTTTCCTCAAATCCTCCAGGCTTTCCTCAGATGATGAAGTTCTGCTGATGTTAAAAATCAGTGTAGACACCACACCTTCCTCTCTAGACTTCTTAGTTCCTTCTGTTGCAATTTACAATGTAGCCTTTTAATTTAATTTAATTTTTTGAAATATAATTTAAAGTTCCAGGATACATGTGCAGGACATGGAGGTTTGTTACATAGGTAAACATGTGCCATGGTGGTTTGCAATTATTAAAATGTCAAAAAACAATAGATGCTGGCAAAGCTGTGGAGCAAGGGAATGCTTATACACTATTGGTGGGATGCACATTAGTTCAATGACTGTGGAAAGTACTTAGGAGATTTCTCAAATAACTTAAAACAGAGTTACCAATCAACCCAGTAATCCCATTACTGGGTATATATCCAAAGAAAAATAAATTTTTCTACCAAATGTCACATGCACTTGTATGTTAATCACAGCACTATTTGTGATAGCAAAGACATGCAAACAACTTAAGTGCCCATAAACAGACTGGATGAAGAAAATGTGGTACCTATATACCATGGAATACTATACAGCCATAAAAAGAGTGAAATCATGCCCTTTGCTGCAACGTGGATGAAGCTGGAGGCCATTATCCTAAGTGAATCAATGCAGGAAGGGAAAACCAAACACTGCCTGTTCTCACATGTAAGTGGAAACTAAACACTCGTGGACATAAAGACAGCAACAATACACATTGGGACTACTAGAAGGAGGAGGGAGGAAGGGATATATGTGTTGAAAAACTAACTATTGGGTACTACGCTCAGTACCTGGGTGATGATATCAATTGTATACCAAGCTTCAGCATCATGCTGAATACCAAGGTAATAAACCTGCACATGTACCCCATGAATGTAAAATAAGTTGAAGTTATTAAATAAATACATGTATTTTTTAAAAAATGTAGTGTTTGTCTCTGAAAGCAATCTTATTAATCATATCCAGATTTTGCACTTATTTATTGCCTACTGGTTTCCTCCAAGATTGGGAGCTGTGTTTAGATTCATCCTATATAATTGAGAAATTTTTTCCATTTTCCATCTTTTCCTTGAATTTCTATCAGCTTTCATTCAATCGACCAATTATTATTGATCTCTCATCATGTTTTAGGCCATGTGCTAGACTCTGGCTATACAGTGGTGAATAATGAAAAATACTTGGTTTTGCTTTTATTGGGGGAAATGGATATTAAGTATATAAATAAGCATAATAATAATTAGCATTGCTGGTAAGAGTTCTGAAAGAAAGTGAAAATACGGAAGGCTACAGAGGAAACACAATTGCTAGAGGAGGTAGGGAAGGCTTCTCAGCAGAGGTGACATTTTGTCCATGATGGGACAGCTGAGGTAAAAAGCCAAAGAGGTCAGCCTCCAGACAGGGAAGTAAGGGTTTTGAGATCTTTAGGATTTGAAGTAAGGGTGGAGGGCAGTGAATTTTACCTGTATGGAAACCCTGAGCTGGGAAAATGTTTGGCATTTTGGAATATTTTAAGGGAAGCCAATGTGAAATCCATTTATAACAAGTATTTTACAGTACCCCTTTTACTATACTGAAATGAAATTTGCATATACTTACATTCATCATTTCAAAAAATATAAAATCAATATAATGCCTTAACTGGAATACAATAAAGAAACAAAAGTCGATAAATATATTGCAAGTTAATAAGAGTTTTAATTTTGAATTCTTGACCACAAATATTCTAGAAGGTGTAATGAAGTTTTTAGATGTTTGTAATCCAAACATCAAATCATTATGAATGAAATACAGCATAGTTATGTTGCTTGGTAACTCACATTTCATGAGTTAGGTTGCTATTGATGACATGATATTCCTACATGAGGAACAAATATTTGGTAATTTTCTGAATAAAATGAAATACCACTTCCTTTGATTAACACAGAAGTCATTTATATTAAAACCTTGCAAAAATTATTTCTTAAATATAAAAATATAATCACATTCAGGTAATAAGTTTGGAAGAAATGTTTTAACTTACATGAATATTTAGTGGTATATTCTAAAGTTGTGTGGAATGAAGGTAGTTTCTTCACCATGCTAGCTCAACCCATTAAATGTTAATAGTGACCTCCAGTCACTCTGATAAACAAGTATGTACTTCCTAGGGAATGTGCTACATCCTTAAGAGTACCTGGAGTTAAGCCTTATGACTAATTGGAAGAGATACTCAAGGCAAGGCTGGAGAATGGGCAGGGCTGGGTCATCCAGAAAGTCTACAACCCAGCAGGCTGGTCAGAGTTGCGGGCCCCTCCTTCAAGGTCTCACGGGTTGTTGAATAAACTTTTAACTTTTTAGTCTTTTGGCTTTGTTTTATGACTATTTCTTATAAACAACATATTTTTTTCTGAGTTGTTTTTAGACTCACTTTAAGAGACATTATCAACCCCTTGGGTCTCTAGTTTGCAAATCACTGTGTATAAACACAAACTGGAGCAGTGCCAATAAACAGAGGCTGCTCAAAATGTATTTGATAAGCAAATACAAATCAACTATTTTCTTTAATTTTCTTAAATCTTTTAGAAGTTATACATCCTGATTTTATTGTATATGTGGTTATTTGTAAACGTTCTTAAACCATTATTAATATTTTCTGTAATTATCAAAATTAAGAGTGAAATAGTTTATTTTGAAACCTCTTTATTCAAGAGGGCTTCTATTCTTCCCTTATTACTTGTCTTTGTTAATCAGATCTTGGGATTTAGATCTATTTTATAACTAAAACTTTGTTTCATTAAGAAACCTTTCTTTTTGACATTTACCTCTAGTTATATAACTAGATTTGCAATTATTTGGATATCTGATTTTAATTGGTCTCCATGTTCACTGCCTATTCTTTTATGCTGACTTTTCTGTTCCTGAGTTGTTAATTATGTCTCTTCTTCTGTTTGTCTTCAAATAATTTTTTTCAAGAGGGTTACAAAGGTGGCATCTTTCTAGAGACCTTGTATTTGATCACCTTCGGTAAGAGGCCACTTGGATAAGTATTGAATTCTTGGGTTACAACCCTTGAATAATTAGCTCCTGAAAAACCAAAAGTTGATTTGAATAACATAGCATTTTAAAGAACACCATTTCCAAGAACACTGTTATTTACACTGTTTTGAAATGTAAATTTTTCAAAATCGATTTTTGTTTCAGCTTCTGTATGTGGAGCAACTTATTTATTGCTAGATATGAGATGGCCTATCCCATCTCTCCCTTAGAAGATCAGATACAACAGAGACATCAGAGGGTTTGGCAGTCATTTATTCTTTAATTTATTCAACCAAGAATACAAAGGTGTATGATTCACCTAACTTTTATTGAGCAGTTACATTTTTGCTTATAAACACCATTCAAAAGAAGAGAAGGTTATGATCCCTGACATTTGAGGAATTTACTATCTGGTTGGAGATAAGAAATCTATAAAAATAACTGGAGAGCCAATTTTAGGGCAGGATACACATAAGCCATGTCTGTAAAGCAATGAGATAGATGTTTCATGCTAGAAGTAAAAAACTAATATCTATATACACTTAATATACATCAAAGTCATAAAACTACTTATTTATTTACTTTTGCATTTAGTGTTTGCCCATCTCTGTTTAGGATATTGAATACCTATCTAAAAGTGATTAAAATTGAGTGAGGAACTCAAAGAGTTTGTAGAACAGTGAGAAAGAATAAGTCATAAGAAAACACATCTGGAGTAAAACTGGACAGTATAGACTTCCTGGAAAGGGCATATATTGATGCTACCTCAGTGTGTTATTTGAGTAGATATATAGTTAAACAGGAAGGATGTAAAACCTCAGACTGAAGGTAAAATGCCACTATGTTTATGATTTTTTTCTTTTGTTGAGTACAGGGGACTTTATTGATGGTACATGACAAGGTGGGGCTCCCTAGGCTTCTCCCATTCTTCAGGGGTCAGGTGTGGAAACAGTGTTGAAGGGAGAGTCTCAGCATGTCAGGGACAGAATGTGGCAGGGACTTGCTAGCAGCCGAGGGCCTCTTTTCCTATTGTTTTCTCACTGGGGATGATGGTCTAGGACAGTGTGGCATGGACTTGCCTGCAGCTGAGGGCCTCTGTTTTCTTGTTGTGTTCTCACAGGGGCTGATGGTCTAGGGGACTCTTACTTCTTGGAGGCCATGTGTACCATAAAGTCTACCACCCTGTTGCTGTAGCCAAATTCATTGTCATACCAGAATATGGGCTTGACAGAGTGGTTGTGGAGGATAATGCCAACCCCAGCGTTGAAGGTGGAAGGGTCAATGTCACTGTTAAAGTTGGAGGAGACAACTTGGTGCTCAGTGTAGCCCCACCATGCTTTTGAGGGGACCCTTCCATGCCTCCTTCATTACCTTCTTGGTGTTACCATATCTGGCAGGTTTCTTTAGATGGCAGGTCAGGTCCACAACCAACATGTTGGCAGTGGGGACACAGAAGGCCATGCCAGTGAGCTTCTCATTCAGTGTGGGATGACCTTGCCTTGGCAGCACTAGTTAATTGCAGGGGTGATGTTCTGTAGAGCAGTTAATTGCAGGGGTGATGTTCTGTAGAGCTCCATAGCTGTCATCCCAGTTTCCAGAGGGACTGTCTTCGTCTTCTGGGTGGCAGTGATGGCATGGACTATGGTCATGAATCCCTCCATGATGCCAAAGTTGTCATGGATGACCTTGGCTGGGGGTGCTAAGCAGTAGGTGGAACAGGAAGCATTACTGATGATTGTGAAGTTGTTTTTGTTTTTCTCATGATTCACACCCATCACAAACATGGGGCATCAGCAAAAGGGGCAGAAATCATGACCTCTCTAAGTGAGCCCTAGGCTTTTCCAAGGTAGTGATGATGCTTGTAGATTCTACAACATAATCAGTACTGGTATCCTCCTGTTTGATTTGGATGGGATCTTGCTCCTGGAAGATGGTAATGGGATTGTCATTGATGACAAGCTTCCCATTCTCAGCCTTGATGGTGCGTGGAACTTGCCATGGGTGGAATCATACTGGAACATGTGGACCATGTAGTTGAGGTCAATGAAGAGATCACTGATGGTGACAATAACCACTTTGCTAGAGTTACAACTAGTCCTAGTGACCAGGCACCCAGTAAGGCCAAATCCATTTACTCTGGCCTTCACTTCAACCTTCGTGTCTCAGGGACATGGCTGGCACTGCATAAGCTGTGACTGTCTGTAGAATGGGAGGAGCACAAAGCCTACATTTATGATTTTTATATAATTGCATCAGCATGGAAGAACTCTTGGTGCCTAGTATGCATCTTGCATATTTGGCATCCAAAACTATTGCTTGATTTAATTGTGTTTCAATCTAAAACTTTGTTTTTTTTTTTTGTAATATTAACATTTGGGGGAATTTCTGCTCAACTGCTCTTCACAGAATAGAACACAGAGATGGTAGAATTGATAAACTGTAAACTAATGTGGCTGAATCTTTTGTAATGGTTGATTTTGTGTCACGGGGTGCCCAGATAATTTGGTTAAACATTTTTTCTGTGTGTGTGTGTGAGAGTATTTCTGGATAAGATTAACATTTGAATTAGTAAACTGAGTATAGCCAATTGCCCTGTACAACGTCCCCAGGCCTCATCCAATCAGTTGAACATTGAATAAAAACAGAAGGCTGAGTAAGGAAGAATTCGCTCTCTCTGCTTGACTTCCTTTGAGTTGGGACATCCGTCTCCTCCTGCCTTTGGACTTGGACTGAGAGCAAAACTTACACCATCAGCTCTCTTGCTTCTTGGGCCTCACACTTGGACTGGAGCTGTACCATCAGCTCTCTCTGAGCCTGCTGACTCTCCTAGCTTGCAGATCTTAGGACCTGTCATCCCTCATACTTCATGAGCCAATTCTTTATAATAAATCTCTCTCTCTCCCCCACCTCCAACACACACACTAGTGGTTCTGTTCTCTGGACACATTTTGTATGGAGTCTAATACATATTTTGTATGACATCTAATACACATTTTGGTATGGAGTCTAGAGGAACAGAATCTTAAGAATGAGCTTTCTGAATTGGTTCTGGGGTTTTGGAATTGGCTCTCTAATGTAATTGGATTTAGAGATGCTCATAACTCTATTTCCAGTAGTAAAAAGAGCATTGATAGTACATGCTGTACTCTGGTAATAGTGATATACAAAATAGCACCATTTGATACTCTTAACCACTTATAGGAAGTAAAGATCTGAATGACTGTTTATATGATACTTCTAACATTTTTGGCAAACTAATGAGTATAATGAGATTGGCTGGTTGCTCCTATTGTCACTAGACAGAGTGGGAAAAATAAAGGATGAGCTCAGGGATTTGAATATGATAAAGATCAATGTCCTAGAGGCTGATGGGTGAATCATAGGAATCAATTAGCCTGTTTACCTGAAAGGGTGCTTGTACCAGGTGTTAACAGACTGGGTGAGTAACTTGAGGGACTTGCTCCAATACTGGGAAAAATGAAAACATGAGGCCCTCTTGGAAAGTTTTTAAGAGCAGAGATAAGCTTTGTTAATCTTTGAAAAAAATGCACATCCATGGGCTTGGTACCTTTTTACTGGTATGTGTTCCATAAAGGTTGGTTAAACTGGGCCATATTCTTGATGATGGAGCATTTCCCTTCCTGTGTAGGCTTTTCAATGGCAATAGAATTGTCTAGTAGCTGAAGAATGAGTGCTCAGGTGCAAATTCTGGCAAACTAATAAGGAAAGTTTATTGATATAAATTTGCCTTACTCCAGAATAAGTATTTTTTGGCTGGCAGTGTTTTTTTATTTTATAGTTGTCTTGACTACCAGCAATAAACTTAGGGCATATAAATTCTAACTTGGTTTTAACGGTAGGAGAGTACATGGCATGAGATCCCTCTCCTTCAATTTAAGTAGGATAATCATATTAACCAAATCATCAGGCTGTTATAAAATATATTTTAATAAAAATATCCCCATACCAAAGAATCCCTTTGGTGATTAATAAAAAGTTGGTATAATGAGGTTGTTATTTCCAGCTCAGTAGGAGGGAGAGAGCTACAATGGGAAGTATTGAGATTCTTCAACCCCATCAGGGAACAATTACAATAATAATCATAATAACAATAACAATAGCAAAAAACCCAATAGTACTTGCCATTTATATTACGCTAGAGCCAGAAATTCTATACAGAGGGAGGGTAGCACCCTAGTTGGAAGGAGGTAGCGAGGCTAGGAGACACCTTGAGGTTGAATTGGTATAGCACTTTACCTTCGACTGAGAAGATGACAACTGTTAGGATCAAAGAATGGGTATGGGCCAGGCGTGGTGGCTCACGCATGTAATCCCAGCACTTTGGGAAACCAAGATGGGCAGATCACCTGAGGTCAGGAGTTTGAGACCAGCCTGGCCAACATGGTGAAACCCTGTCTCTACTAAAAATACAAAAATTAGCTGGGCATGTTTGCGGGCACTTGAACAGCTACTTGGGAGGCTGAGGCAAGAGAATCATTTGAACCCGAGAGGTGGAGGTTGCAGTGAACCCAAGAGGTGGAGGTTGCAGTGAACCCGAGAGGTGGAGGTTGCAGTGAACCTGAGAGGTGGAGGTTGCAGTGAGCCGAGATTATGCCATTGCACACTTCAGCCTGGCCACAAGAGCGAAACTCTGTCTTAAAAAAAAAAAAAAAAAAAAAAAAAAGGGGAGTGGGGCGGGGGGGGGGAAGTGAGGAATCAGTATGGGGGTGACACGTATCAGGCTGCCTCAATCTTGTGGGCTGAACTGTTCTAAGCCAAGCAGGCACCTCACTACCAAATGAAAGACCCAGTGATGATTTTAAAGGCATTCAATCCAAGCCTGTGCTTTTGACAGTCAGTTTTCTCTAAGAACTTATCCCTAATGTTGACAGGATAACCAACTAATTATCTTTGGTCACTTAATTAATTAATTCTTACAAGAAGTTTAACACCTGAACCCTCTTCTCACTCCCCACAAACTACTTCTTTATGGCTGACGCATGGTGCTTTGCCATTTCAGAACTTGAAATAGTTTATGCACATCAATATGCCTATTTCAGATATAATTCCTGTATAGTCTTTGTTCAAAGAAAATATTATTTGTTCTTTAATTTCTGTTATATCATTCTCTCACAGGATGGTGCTAGCATATATAAGACTGAAACACCAAAGGCCTCTGTGGAAGTTAATGAACTTCTGTGAATGCACTTTATGTTATATAGGAAATTGTTTGGTAGCAAGTAGCACATATTTGGGTGACAAGGGGTTAATATGCTTCCATCTACATAAAAGTTCAAAGTTTTATTATTATGCATTGCATACCAGGGTGGATGACAGTAGTTTTGATTTTGTCAGGATAAATGTGTTCTCCCTGCTCCAACCATTATGCCAAGGATGGCCTTATTCTAGAACCTCCTAATTCCGTTTTGAACATTCCTAGTCATCATTCTTAACATTGAAATATTATCTACTAGTACATGAGCTCATGAGAGCTTTCATAGTTGTAATTAAAGATGCATAAAAGGCATGTAACACTTTCAACTCAAGTCACATGCTGGTCTGTTTTATCAACTATTCACAAAAGTTCTCCTGATTGGTGATTAAAAGTGGATTAACAATTTGAGTTTCTTTCTTCAGGGTTATCAGATTCTTCAGCAGAGTATTTGAGCCATGCCTTGAGGCACATACTTCAAGTTGTTGCATCCAGTTTTAAACTCCAGATTGAGCTTTACATATTAAACGTGCACATTTGTTTTCGCATTTTTGAGCTTAGCCGGGTCGCCCTCTCTAATTAATCATCTCGCGGGCTTAGGAAACTTCTGCCCAGTCCTTTCTGATTTGTTAAAAGAAAGAGAGAAGGTTTTAGTCTGAAAAGGCCTTAGCTGATAAACATCACATTATATGGATTTTACACTTAAGTACATTTTCTTTTAAATCTGGTGGCTTTCCCAAACTAGAAAGATGGAGTGTTTGCATACCTCCACCCTTCACCAAGATTAACAGAAAGAAAGCTTGATACAGTAAGAGAAAGAAATGGCTGTTTAATAGTTCTTTTGTTTTCCGTTCAGATCACATACACATTAACCAAACGAGGCCTCACAGCCAGCATGGAATCTGATATCATAGCAATGTTTTCAGGAAGCAATAATTGAACACTCCTCATTAAAAAGGTTCATAAAAGAATCCTATTAAAACCAATACAAATCATAAACCTTGAAAATGCTGCTTTAAATTCCAAGAGGATGGTGAAGATCTGCGACAGTAACAGTCTTCCTGTTCATAGAGTGATTTTGAAAATCTTGTGGGCTGAATTTTTCCAAGCCAAGCAGGCATCTCACTACCCAATGAAAGACCCAAGGACTATTTTAAATGCATTCAATCCAAGCCTGTGCCTTTCACAATCAGTTTTCTCCAAGAATTTATCCCTAATCTTGACAGGATACCCAACTGAAAGGCTAATTATTTTTAATCACTTAATTAATAGGTAATTCCTACAAAGAGCCCAACACCTGAACCCACTAAGTCCTCTTTGCATGGGCAAATCCAGCTGGTTTGATGCACTAATTTCACTAAATGAAATTTGGACAAAAAACTGTATGTTACTGCAAATAATGGTAAATGTATCCAATTCAAAAGCAGTAATAAAAAAGTATTTTTTTCCCCTTTTAATCACAGAGGCGGCGGCTGTGGTAGGCCCCAAATGCACAGGGCATATGGCTCACCTCACCACCCCAGATGGTGCTGCTGGGCCAGCCTCCCCAGCGTCCACTCTGGCAGTCTTTCCTCATTTCCTTGGCCCTCACCCCATCTCCTCAGCCTTCCAGCTGCACTGCTATTGTATGCTGCTCTTTCTCGACAATCTCCTTTTGTTTTCTGTGATGTCTCAGGATGTTTTCTTCTTCTCAGGGGTTTTCCAAGCTTTTTCCACACTCAGGTGCTCAGACCTGTTTATGGTCTGGGTTGTGAAGGAGATCAAAATTCATATGGACAGGCATTTATGTATTAGCCAAGAGCTGCTAATGCATTACTTGATTATAAGTCTCAGAGAAATGGGATGAAAGATCTTAGATTTTTATACACTCTGGTTCAGTGGTTTCTTAGTTCTTCTGATCTGAAAAGAGTAAGGGACCCCTTTCAGCTAAGCACTTTCTGTTTTATTTCTTATAAAGCCATGTAGTGGCTGCTATTGCCAGCACAGTAGTCATTTAATAAACCCCGAATGTAGCATTTCTTCTCATTCATTTCAGTGAGTGCTGTTCTTTTCTGTGTTTATTTTTTATTATTTTTTTCATGCAGTATTTCTTGCACCCTCTTATTACTCCTCGGTCTTTGGATTCTAGATCAGTGGTTCTCAAGCTTTGCCTGCATCAGAACACCTAAACGGCTTGTACAACACTGATTGCTGGATCTTATTCCCAAAGTTTCTGATGTGGTAGGTCCAGGTGGGCCAGGGAATTTGCATTTCTTTGCATTTCTAACATATTCTCAGGTGATTCTGTGGCTGCTGGTCCAGGGACAGCACTTTGGGAACCGCTGCTCTTGAGAGAAGAGAAACTAGAGGTTAAGTGTTTTAGCTTCAGGGTCAGTTGTAATCCCTGCTTCACTATCCTTCTAGCTGGGTAGTCTCTCAGCTGATAAAGCTCCCCCAAGTTCAGTTTCTTCACTCTTAAAATGAGTTTGTTAAAACATCCCTAGCAGGATTGTTGAAAGGAAGAAATTAGATAATGTTTATTAAGCCTTTGAAAGAAAAGTGATCATGGTGGATGTTTTGTTGTTATTACTTTTTATTTCTTCCTGAGGACTCAACTTTTAGGACTTTTAATTGAATCATAAAGAATCCTTCAAGCATCCAATTTGGTTAAGGAATTGCATGTCTGTTTAGAAAATAAGAAAATGAAATCCTTTTGGGAGGATCTTGACCAGATAATGATTCTAAAATCTCATGCTCAATAATAGTCAACAGAATTTTTAAAGGAGGCACCTCTTTTGATTGGGGTTTTACCACAATCAAAACACAGTCACAAGAAATCAAAATATATTATAAAGTCACAAAAATCAAAACAGCATGGTATTGGCTTAGGAAAATGTAAATCAATTAAATGAGCAGAGTAAAAAATTTTATATCACATTGAGAGATAGGACTAGCTGGATTTCCTAGGCCAACTAAGAATTCCTAAGCCTAGCTGGGGAAGGTGACCACACCTACCTTTAAACAGGGGGCTTGTAACTCAGTTCACACCCAACCAATCAGGTAGGAAAGAGGGCTCACTAAAATACTAATTAGGCTAAAAGCAGGAGGTAAAGAAATAGTCAAATCATATATCACCTGAAAGCACAGGGGGAGGGACAGTGATCGGGATATAAACCCAGGCATTCGAGCAGGGAGGGGCAACCCCCTTTGGGTCCCCTCCCATTGTATGAGAGTTCTGTTTTCACTCTATTAAATCTTGCAACTGCACACTCTTCTGGTCTGTGTTACGGCTTGAGCTGAGCTTTCGCTCACCGTCCACCACTGCTGTCTGCCGCAGTCAGCTGATTTCCACCCGTAGGGATCCAGCAGGATGTCCACTGAGCTCCTGATCCAGTGAGGCACCCATTGCCGCTCCCGATCAGGCTAAAGGCTCACCATTGCTCCTGCGTGGCTAAGTGCCCTGGTTTGTCCTAATTGAGCTGAACACTAGTCGCTGGAATTCACGGTTCTCTTCCATGACCCATGGCTTCTAATAGAGTTATAACACTCACTGCATGGCCCAAGGTTCCATTCCTTGGACTCCGTGAGGCCAAGAACTCCAGGTCAGAGAACAAAAGCTTGCCACCGTCTTGGGAGCGGCCCGCCACCATCCTGGGACCTCTAAGGACAAAGACCTGCCGGTAACAACATGCAGGCACACACACATACACACATACTCATATACATATATATATATATATGTATATGAGTATATATAAATGTGTGTGTATGTGTGTATATATATATGAATATAATTTCAAGCTAGTGAGGGAAATACAGAGTGTTAAATGATATTGGGGCAATTATTGATTTGAAAACAACTTTGATATTTGCCTTATATCACACAAAATCAACTTCTGGATTGGTTTTTAAAGCTTAAAAAAATCAAAAGAAAATATAGTGTAATATTTCTATTATATTGGGGAGTAAAAGGAAATAAAGGTAAAATGTTAGATTTGAAGTGACAGAAATTTGAAATTTCTGTATGAAAAGGTGTTTATTATCGATAAATTTGAAAGACAAAATAGATTGGAAGAAAATATTTCCATCAGATTATGGAAAAGGATTAATACCTGGATAACAAAACTACCTTATCAAAGCAATAAAATACATACAATACAATAAAAATACAAGTAAAGCATATCAATAGTCAATTCAGAAGAAAAGGAAGAGGAAGAAGAAGAAGAAATAATAATAATAATATTAATAGAAATGCCAGATAAAGATTGGTAAGATTTAGTACTGTTAAGGTTATGAAAACCCTGTCACTATCATTCAGTGTTCCTGGAAATGTAAATTTATCCAGCTTTTTGATGAGAAAACTAAATGTGCACATATCCTTTGAAACAGCCAGTCCACTTCTAGAAATACATGCAATAGAAAGATTTTTATGTAGGCACAATAATATCTTCACAGGAATTCTTGAGGTGTTTCTATTAATACTAAAAAATAAACAATCTAAGTGTGCATTAACAGGAAAATAGTTAATTATGTTATGGTATATCCATACTATGGGATACACATGTAAAAGGCAGAACTTGAAATTCCAGCAAAATGAAAATCAGATATCGTGAGAGACCCTTTGCTAGATAAAATACAACTATCCATTGAGAGGCATAGTTGAACTTGGAAGAAAGTAGGACATTTTCACAGGGGCCAAAAAGATGAATTAGAAAACCAGAATGTTAAGCAAGCCCAGAATGTTCTGAAGACATTTGTTTAGAGTGGAAATTGGAGATGGTGAATAGGTGACAAATTCTTGGGTCTGTGTGGGATGGGGAGCTGGAACTGAGGCTTCAGGATAAAGTGATTCCTTGTGGTAGATCTTCTGTGAAAGAGTGTGCTAAACATCTGCAACCGATAGCTAAGGAAAATGAAAAAGACACTTGTTTGTCTCAGACTGGCCCTGAGGGGGAAAGATTAAATATATGTAAACTTCTTCACATTAATCAGAAAACCCTGATACCGTCCTACAGAAAAACGGGAAAAAAATACATGCAATTTTCAGAAGAGGAAACCTGAATAGCCAATAAGTATACAAAAGAGGCTTCAATCCCCTAGTGATTAGGAAATTGCAATGTAAAATCAAAATGAAATATCCATCAGATTAGCAAACCATTACAGGTCAGAGGATACCTCTTAGTAGAGTATCAGAACTTATGGTGGGAGAATACAATGGAACAACTACCTTGCAAAATAATCTGGCAATAACTAAAAAATTAAAGATACATATCCTATGAATCATCAATCTATTTCTACATTCATACCTTAGAGAAACTCCTATATAAGCACACAACGATGTATTTACAAGAATAATAATAGCATTTGTAATAGCAAAAAATTATAAACGACCAAAGTAAAATAATGTATAAATTATGATATATTCAAATAGTAGATGACATATTGCAGTGAAAATTAGGAAACTAGAGCACCCAGATGATCCTTAAAACACAATTTTGAGTGAAAAATTTAAGTTGTAGTGAAATACATACATTTTGATACTGGATAGGGATAAAGTTTCAAAATATGCAAAATAATACTGAATTCAGCTCAGAAGTACATACATTTCTATTTGTAGGAAAAATATAGAAATGGATGGATTTGATAGACACATTTAGAAAAATTATTATCTTGGGTGGGGCCATGGGAAGGTCAGGTTGTTGTAGGATACACAACGTGGAACAAAATTTAGTGACTAGTGATAGGTAAGAATGTAATAAATGTTGACACATTTCAGAATATTTTCAATCTTTCCAAATGACAATTGTGTAGATTACATATCAACGTGGAGAAAAATTTTGATACATTTAATGAAAACAATACAAACTAGAGGTATGTATATTATGCTACATTAAAAAAAATGCAGGTGCATGTAGATGAAGGTTGAAAGGTATCTAGCAAAAATGGAAATAGAGTAGTCTAATTAATAAAATTATCTTTAATTTTGATATATTTTCAATTCTTAATATTTTTTTAGATTCAGTTAAGAATCAGATAAAAACTTCCAAACACTATAAGTATTAATCTGATAACTCAATCAAAATAGAAATAATCTGTCATTCAGAACTTTGACAGCTCAGAGCCACTAAAATATACAAAAGGTCTGAAGGAGCTAACCGAAGCACCTGTAATTTTTGTTATGGATAAAGTATATATGGCAGATTGTATTATTTAAGCAACTTTTATATCAATTTGAAATTTAAAAATAAAATGCTAAAATATTCATGTGGAAAGAGTAAATACAGAGTAAAGATTCTAAAAAATAGGAGCAGTGAGAATTATCAAAATGTATATTAAAACATAATTTAAAGCTTCTATCATCAGAAGAATATGATACTGGAGGCAAATAACTAGACTTGATGCTTGCTACTCAGTTGGGAACAATGGAATCAGGAGCTATACCCAACCATTTGGTGAGACTCTGGGTCTCAAGGTGGTTCAAGTTAGCTGCTTCAGACCTTTCATATAGTTTAGTGGCTCTGAGCTGTAAAAGTTCTGAATGACAGTTTATTCCGATTTTGACTGAGTTATCAGATGAATGCTTATAGTCTTTGGAGTTATTTTTATTTGATTCTTAGGTGAATCTAAAAAATGACTAAAAATCACTTGGCATTGACAAACTATAGAAGCTCTGCCACAGCTCCCTAAGTCCTGGACATCCCCACCACTGTCCTATCCCAAGTGGTCATTGCTTCAGGCTGCCCTTTCCACATGTAGTTCTCATTTGAATGCATCTAGTTGGCATGACCTGGGCCACATTGCCCACTTACTAGGGAGAAGAAGGTGTGAGAAATTTAGTATTTATAAATCTACTTTGGGAGAGTGGGACATACAATATATGAAACTACCAAGATATCGAGGAGATGTTTAAATTTGCTGGTCAATCAAGAATATAGATGGCCATTTAACTCCTGACTCAGGGAATGACTCTTCTTGTAAAGGGTGTCCACAAAGGGACACCAAGGCTTGAACTGAAAGACAGCATAGAATTGAATGAAGAGAAAAGTCAAGAGAAGCTAGACTAAGGGATCTCAAACTTGAATGTGCATTGGAATCATCTAGAGGGTTTGTTGAAGCCCAGATTGTTTGGCCCCAGCTCCTTGTAGTTTCTGATGCAGGAGTCCTGGGGTGGGGCAGAAGATTCTACAGTTCTCATAGAGTCCCAGGTACTCTTGATAATGATAATCCTAGGCTCACATCCTGAGAATCACTGAACTACTCAGACCAAACATATTTCCACAAATTCACAAATTCAAGTTTTCACAAGTTCAGTCTTAACGTCAGATTGAAAGTTGGTAGCAAAAGTATAGTATAAATTATTAGTAATTTTATATTTTTTGAGTAAGTTTACTTAAATTGAAAAACAGAGCATACTGGCACATGAATAGATAGACCATTGTAAATAACATAAAGTTCAGGGCTGGGCACGGTGGCTCACACCTGTAATCCCAGAACTTCGGGAGGCAGAGGCAGGCGGATCATGAGATCAAGAGATTGAGACCATCCTGGCCAGCATGGTGAAACCTCGTCTCTACTAAAAATACAAAAATTAGCTGGGCATGGTGGTGCGTGCCTGTAATTCCAGCTACCCGGGAGGCTGAGGCAGGAGAATTGCTTGAACCAGGGAACCAGAGGTTGCAGTGAGCTGAGATTGCGCCACTGCACTCCAGCCTGGTGACAGAGCAAGACTCTGTCTTAAAAAAAAAAAAGGATAGAAAGTTCAGACACAGAGACAGTATATACAGAAAACAGTATATACAGAAATTAAATATAGAAAGTAAATTTATAATAGATTTGTATATTAAATTACTGTGAACAGGACAGATAAAACGGTTTTGGAAAAACTGGATAATTTTGGAAAAAATAGAGTCCTTATTCATAGTATGCATTTAAATAAACTCCAAATGGATCATCAATTTTAATGAACTCATGACTTTAATAGATTCTCTTTCCTAGCTCTGTCCGCTGAAAGGGCCAAGATGCTGTGATACGTTGCAAACAAGGTTATATTAGTTTCCAAATACTATTCCCACCAAAAGGGTAGGACTCCCTGAAGTATTAAATGATTCCAGATCTTGCATTAAATTAACATTAAACATCTTGTGCCAGAAAGCAAGGGATTGCTGAAAGAGTAACGGGAAAATGTCAGAAGAACATGGAAATGACCACCTGACTGGCTAAATTTGAGACAATGTGAAAATAAAAAATAAAAAATAAAACAGCAATAATAGATTATAGAACATTGAATATCCAGAAAATAATGACAAGGACCCTCAGACTGATCCAGATTGTAGGATATTTCCTAAGACAATTGATCAGAACTCTTCAAAAAATGTCAATGTCATGAAACACTGAAATGAACAAAAAGGTAGGACACTGTTTAAGTTAAAGAGGAATAAAGATACATGAAAACTAAATGGCATGTGTGAACCTTGATTGGATATTGAATTACAAAACACAGCTATAAGGGATATCTTTGTAGATAATCAGGAAAATCTGAGTATGGACTGTGTATTAGAAAATATTGTATCAATGTTAAATTTCTTGGGTATGATAATGGTACTGTGTTTATGTAAAAGAATGTTCTTGAGATTTTCGTGAGATGTAAGTAGTGGTGAGGTGTTATAATATCTTTAATTTACTTTCAAGTGGTTTTGTCATGAAGTGTACATGTCTGTGAGAGAGAGGGATACAAAGAGATAAAACAATGTGAGAAGATGTTAACAACTGGTGGATCTAAGTGAAGGATTCTTTCAATTTCCTATACCTTTGCAATTCTTCAAAATAAAAGTAGAGAATATAAATAATATTATTTAATAATTAAATTACCATTTATATGTAAATAATATTCATAGATCATGCAATCATGTCAAATTCTTTACAAATTAAGGCAAATGTAAGAAATAAATGTGGGAGTATATAAAGGAATAAATGATGTAAGTAGAAACCATCTGTCTCTTTACTTGGTAGATGAAGACACAGATTCTTGAATAAATTATCTCCCCTAAGGTCACATTCTAATATATATAAGATTCCATTTCTGTAAGCTTTATATGGCAACTGAACATCAAATATGATTCTTTGAATACTTGAAATTTTCTTTCCAATCTGTTGGTTTGAAGAAGCTCATTGTGTTACACCTTATCAAAGAGAACAGACCTTTTGAGGATTTTGTTTTCATAGCTGCTATTTTTAACTCACATTCAGTAGGGACTGAGATATCAGTAGGATGCT
>NW_016823480.1:164524-254566 GCF_001698545.2 Rhinopithecus bieti
AAAAAAAAAAAAAAAAAAAAAAAAACTAGAAACATTTTATTTTATTTTATTTCATTTATTTATTTAGAGGCGGAGACTCACTCTGTCACCCAGGCTAGAGTGCAGTGGCACGATCTTGGCTCATTGCAACCTCCACCTCCCTGATTCAAGCAATTCCTCTGCCTCAGCCTCCCAAGTAGCTGGGATTACAGGTGTACGCCACTGCGCCAGGCTATTTCTTTTTTTTTTTTTTTTTGTATTTTTAGTAGAGATGGGGTTTCACCGGTTGGCCAGGCTGGTCTCGAACTCCTGACCTCAAGCAATCTGCCTACCTCAACCTCCCAAGGTGCTGGGATTATAGGCATGAGCCACCATGCCCTGCTGAAACTATATTTTTGACATGAAAATACATTTAACAAAATAATCTGTCTGCCATGCTTCCAGAATTTTTATTTTGGTCACATGCAATTATTTAATGTATATTTCTTCTTATATAGAGAGAATCTATGAAAGTCATGAGTTCATTGAAATAGATGATCCATTTGGAGTTTATTATAGTGTATGCTATGAATATGGACTCTTTCTTTTTCCAAAATTACCCAGTTGTTCCCACATCATTTTGTCTATTTTGTTCACAGTAATTTAATATACAAATTTATTATATACTTTCTATATTTACTTGAATCTAATTTCTGTATAAGATATATAGGAAATATTACTGTGATATATAAGCCAAAGTTAGGGGCCTTTTTCAGACCTTTAGCCAGAAACTGGTGCTGGTAATGCTTTTATTCTCACATTTTTTCTGTGGAGTAATTTCATATTTGATTGGCTTTTACAATACGTTTAAGGATTTGGAGTTAAACATGGACATTCAGCAATGAAGATTTAGGGTTCAAAAAGAATCACTATTAATCTGACTTCTTCCCATTTCTTTACTTCATATAAAATCAAACTGCACATTGGCTAATTTGCTCATTCTTCTATACGTATTTGTCAAGTGGCTGCTATGTTCAGTGTTAAGGTGAAAAATGTAAGGAATAGTACCTCTTCTCTAGGACCAACCAATATAATTAGAAATATAAAGTATACACATAACCATGTTATAAGAATGGATGATAATATATAAATGGCCAAAATGAGGGGTGTAGGTGGGTGAAGGTCAAAAGACCCAGAAATGGTCGGGAAGAGACCCCCTTGGGCTTATGTTAAATGAGTTACTTTTTAAAGAAAGAGCAAGAATTATCTGGACAAGAAGGGAGAGGCATTTCTATGTGAGGGGAGCTGCATGATCAAAGACTTAAAATGGAGACTTAGCTCAACATGTTGTGAAAATAATGAAATAATAAGCAAGCTAGAGTGTAGGATAGGTTTTTGGGAGAAATCAGAGATATGTAGTGGAGAGAGAGATTACAGAGCATCTTAGCTAGAGAAATCATGTATTTTGCCCTGAAGAAAACAGAAAGCTTTAGAGGATGTTCAGCAGTGGGATAACTTGATGAAAGAATATTTTATGGAAATTTAAAATGTGTTGGTATAATTAAAAGGATGGAGAAAAGAAGCTGGAAGCAGAGAAAACTGATAAAAATATGCTCTGCATTTAGTTTTCCCAAAGAAGATGATGCTGGACATGTTGCATTTACCAGAATAGTAGAACACACACATGGGAATTCAGGGCTTCAGATAGAGCCTGAGTTATTATTCGAGGTTAAGCTGCCTGATATAACTATCTCAGTGGGCCCAAATGCCAGACATAGTTTTGTGAAGGATCATAGCATCATCGGTTTTGCCTAATGACTCTGGATTGGAAAACATTTGATAAGGCATTAAGTGTACTGCCTAAGTGACTTAAAGGGGTTTATGTTCAATATCCTTGCAACATGCTGTTTTTAACCTTTGGAATGAATATTGTGGAAATTTATGATCATAAAGAATATTCTAGATTCAAATGGAAAGACCACAGAATCTCTTTATTTGTGACAGGTGGATCAATCAGGAAGTCAATAGGGGAAAATAGTGAAAGCAGAAGGTTTGGTGGAGAGTCATGTGAGCTTTTGTGGGTAAACTTTGATCATATCAAAGTTAGTATAGGAGAGGGACTGGAGTATAAAGGAGCTTGACTTTTCAAAGGCCAACTATGCATTAGGCATAATGTCCTGCAATCCAAGCTTAGGGCTACACATTCTTGGATCCAGGTAATGACTGAGAAAGTCTGGCTCACCAAGTGTATTGCAGCTGTGAACAGGCATGGATCAGTGGCTTTGTCAAAAGCAAATGATCACCCACAGGCGCACATGGAAATGGGGACATAAAGGGAAGGGTGACTCTTCTCAGTTGGCTGGGGAGAGAGGGATATGATTGCCACCTGATTTGGTAGCCAACCTGACCCAGTTAGTTTTCTTGTGACAGCCTGGACAGTGAATCTTAACACAATCCTGGTCAGAATACTCACTGGACCTCGGGGGAAGCGCCAAAGAAGATACTCTTAGTCTTCAGCAGCTTCTTGATCCTAAAACCTTTTGAAGTCTGAGATGGAGATCTGAGCATAACAGCTTCTCCCTAGCCTTCATATTCCTACCTTCTTACCTGTGATCCTTTAAGGCATCCTCTTCTCTTGGGCGACAATACTATGTTGCCCTTGGGAGAGGGCAGAAGACGGCCTTATCTTTCAATAGTTCTGTTTGGGCATTGGTCCACAACGTTTCATTGGCTTAACTTACATCTGTTACTGTGCTCAGTGCTTTATATATGTTTCAAAACTGCTAGGGAATTACAATGTGAAACACCTGGTAATTTCATTTAGACTCTTAAAGGCCACTGGGGATTTGGCTGACAGTTGGGGAACAAACATTTATAGTGAGTATAGGGAAAGAATAACATTTGAGGAATTTGGTGATAGCTAGGTCATTTTCTTTGCCTTAAACTACTTAAAATCAAATGATTTATGTGTAGGCTTTTCTTGGAAGTGCCAAATATGAAGATAACATCCAAAGAGTGATTTTCTAATGAGTATGAAGTCTTTCCATAAACAACCTATCTCAATGGAAATATTGTCCTTGTTGAGAGAGAAACTGAGGAGAACTTACGTCTCAGTATAAAAGTCATGGTGATTTTTCTTTTGGTAATTTGTTTCCTGGCCTGATAAAATATTTGCATATAAATATGTAAGGAAAATTATAGAAATGGAGCTAAAATGTATTTTCTCTTAGTACGTGTTAATATAATACTATTGAAATGCAAAGATCTGGTTGTCTGAATACAATACTAAAGTATTCCTGGAACCCCACCTCAAAACTGGTCAATATTTATTAAAACATATCTTTATACTGAAGAGCAAAGAGAAACAAGTATCAACAGAATGGACTTCTCATTGTTTCCAAGTGTGTGCACGTATGCGCCTTCTCTGGCGATACTCTTACTCCTTAAGAAGAAATGTTATACTTATTCCTCAGAGGCTTATTCTAAGGGAATGATGAAAGCAAATGGGAATATTTATGTGTGGTTCGAGTTGTTAATTTTGTTCAATATTTACATCCCTGCCTATGGGTTCCAGAAGAAAACAGAACGAGCATGTTTAAAGAAATGAATAAATTAGAATCAATGAATTTAGATGACTTAATCCTATTAAAAATTCAGGATATAGGATAAATTGTAAGCAGAACATGGATGATTTAATTTTTGTTGTCTTCAATGGGAGAATATTTCATTCCCTGATCTTGCTGTCTTAGAAGGGTACTAAATGCAATGTAGAGCTTTTGGGAAGCAGCTGCGAACCTGGATATCCCACTCACTTGCCAATATTTTATGACCAAGCAGATGTGTACGCAAATCACACCTGTTCTAGTTCCAGAAGCTCTGCTTCAGTCAATCACTTTAAAATAACTTCTGTCTCTAAGATATAAAATGTACTAAAGAATCTTGAAGGCTGGACAATGAAGGTGTCAGCAGCTCCCCGACCAAGGGCACGGCTGAAACATATGGTTACATTTTCCATGCTTTCATGGGACTCCAGGGAGCACTCAATGACAAATCAATGGAAACTTCTCATGGACAGGAAAGTGAGAAGCCCAGAGAATGTGTTGGGAGGACAATAAGGCACATCTTGCTCTGTGGATGCCTTTCTTTTGCTGCTCTGTTCAGGAAAATCTTGAAGTAGTAATGGCCTTTTGCAATATAGTAACAGCAGATAAATCTTATTTTGAAGTCAAAATTGTTCTCTGAGAAGGTGCAAGGTGAAATATTTGGCATTAATTGTTTTGATTGCTTTTAAAATATTTTTATGTTTGTCTGGCACAAAACAGGTATCATAACCTAAAAGAACAGACTGATACTTTTTCTGTAATGATTTACTAATAAAGTGAGAATTGCCTGGTTCTGTAACCCACATCCCTAAGCACCATTGTTTGAGTTGGATCCTGAGTATTTAAACAATTCTGAAGGATTTTTTCCAGAACAATAAACGGGTTTTGAATTTATAATGGGCATTGTGTAATCTGGGTTCTGACATATCCTTGTACTTTTCTTCTCTGCACATGGCCACGTGTTATTTCTGCTTTGTAAAAGCAGGTTTTTTTGTATAAGGTCAGAATTTGCTGTGTTCTGTTTGAACACAACACAATGATTTTTCATTGCATTCCTTGCAGACACTTAACAGTTAATTGTTGATGACAGCCACTGTCTCTATTGTGTCTGGCTTTTTAATCCACAGTTGCCACATTCACGGCAGTGTCCGTAGTTACCCAGCTGATGATCTCTCACCGGTAGCCACTGTTCTTTGTCATAGTTTCACATCCTTTTTATTGTCAATTGTCCTTTCCTGTATCACCATTGTAAACTTCTGGATATAAAGAGAGCAAGCTTAGATCTTCTTTAAAAATAATTTAAAAAATTTTATTGTTTACTATTTATTTACCTATGACATGCATAAAGAAAATGAATGCATTATAAGTGTGAATACTCTATGTAAAAATCAAAATGAACACACCCAGGTAACCAGGACCCAGATAGAAAAATGCAGTATTGCCAGCACCACCTTCAGATTCTATCCCCAACTACCATAGATAACCACAGTTTTGGTTTCTAAGAGCTTAGCTTAGCTTTGCATGTTTCTGAACTTAATTGAAATGTTTGTATGTACAAACATTTTTCTTGCATGTAGTTTAGTGTGCTTATTTTCTTTGCTATATGATATCCCTTTATGCAAATTGCCACATTCTTTTTTTCATCCATTCTAGGGTTGGGCATTTGCAGTCTGTAATGTTTAGCTAGTATGAAGAGAGTTGTTACATTCTAGTAAATGCCACTTGATGAACATATGTATGCATACCTCTATGAGTGGAGTTGCTAGATTAGGTATATGCTTGATTGTAGAATTTTTAAAAAGTAATCAAATTAGGGTTTCAGAAAGACTTTCTCACAGCAGTGAAAATAATGGATGAAAGAATGGTAAGAATAATTTAGATGAGTAATGATAAGAATTTGAACTGATGAGTGTCAGTGAGATAGAAATAAAAAGATGACTATGAGAACTATTTGTATGGGAAAATAACTGAACTCGATGACCTAATTAAACACGAGGTGAGGTCAGTATGACTTCCAGATGGTGTCATTATAGAGATAGAGAATCTCCTTAAATTAACATTAATATACATTCAGGAAGTTGTTCGTGTTTATTTTGGAGATGAAGAAATAGGACTGATACAGATAATACCTAATAAGTGGCTTATTTCCTCTAAGATGTAATACTAATTCTTTAAATAGCCAAAATAGTGCCTGGACTCATTTATCAAATGCCATGCATCCTAATAATTGTACTCACTGACACCTACAGAGTGCTTAAAGAGAAGACCTTGTTTAAATCTACCTCTGTCATTTAGAAGTTACATGGATTTGGGCTAGTTAACATTTAAAAGGCATTTTTTTCACATGTAACACAAGGTTAATAATATACATCTTGCATAATTCAATGAGATCAAGTATATAAAGTTTCTTTTAATGCCTGGCACATAGTAATTTTAAATGATAGCCATTATTATTGTTACATTTAGTCATTACATCTTAATGCTTTTTTAAAAAACTATTCATTCTCAAATAAAGAGATAGGACCACCTTTCTCTTCTCTACATCGTCTCAACAGATTTATCCTAAAATCTGAGCATTTAGAGATTAAGTAAAAACTGACATTGTATTTAGCAGCTTTAAACCAGGCTTGACCATTCCGCCCACCTCCAGATAGTTTGTAATTGAAAATAAGGATGTAAGCATGCTTAGATCTTAATACAAATATATTCCAATCTTATCCAACAAGTTTATCCTGATCTTTCATTATTAAGTATTCTACAATTGCTTCATAGGATCTCAAAGTTTGCACCCAAGACGAATCGTCATCTATAAGATTCCACTACATCTTCTTGACTTTTAAGATATGAAACTCCACTTGTTTTGGAAACAAATTGTACGGAGTGCAGTCTGGAAAAAGCTACAACTTCAGTTTTACAGCATGGGGATTATTACTATTCACCATGTGTACTGACATCCGCACGGAAAGCAAAAATACTCAACACAGCATCAGCTTCCAAATCCTGAGAAACATTTTTGAGACTCCATAAAAGCAATGATATTCTTTCTATCCAGCTATATCTGTTTTTCGTGCTGCCATTTTCAGGAGCAACAAGCAAGACCGGGGTCTCTTTGTCGTTGCTCTCTCATGTTCAGATCTACTAACTGCAGTGCAAGGTGGTAAGGAATTTTGAGGATGAAAATTTTGAGTATAATGTTGATTTCATCATTGAAACTGTCAGGATAACAGAGGAATACTTTCATAAAGCCTTTTAAATCTTCAGCTATTTGTTTCTAGGCAAAGTATCCCCTCATTCCTGTCAGTTTCTCTGTCCCCTCACTCCCTTCACATACAAATCCCATATAACTGTATATTTATGTAGTGATTCAATGAAATAAAAATTTTATAGCAGTTTTGGCTAATATTATTATGAAGTGATGTTCATTATCTGTACAGGTTGACAGTGATATATGCCATTCACAATTCAATGACTTTTCTGATATCTGCAAAGGACTCGGGATTGGATCTGGACTAGAACGTATTACTCACGTGACTATATTCTCCAGTTACCAGGCTATAGAAAATTGTATCACATGACTATGCTTTGTTCTCTGAAAAACAGATGGAAGGTACACTGTTTTTTAAATATTAGATTGATTTTGGTGGTTTATTTTCATGTGACTTGCAGTAACTGAAGGAAGATGAACATGTTTTAAGATGAGCAGACCTGTACAAATGACATTCCTGTTGATTACAGGGAGGGTAGCTACTGCATATGTCTCATTAGATTGATTTGAAGACTCTGTAGGCATGTTTTGTTTGCTAAAACACTAGGAAAGATGAACACATACGTAACAACAGCATAAAAGCGGTAAAGGCAGAAAATTCTGAGGTTGCCTCCAAATGCTTGTCTCATGAGTCTAAACTTAATATCACCCTTAAGCATTACAAGGAATAACTTCGGGGATAATGCTGCTCCAAACTGCAGTAGCATACCTTGGCAAAATCCTCCCCTTACCACCACCCCAGCCGTGATATCCTTCAAACATTTTACAGTTCTTTACATTGAGACATGAAAAGAATTAAGATGAATAGAATCTCAGAAATTCTGCTTACTACAGATGTTCAGAGTAGATAAATATAGAGTTATATGGATTTATTGGCAGTGGAGGGGGACCTATGAGCCAGATACTGGTAAAGGGTACTGGGGAGTGTAGTGGCATCCGAGTCCGTTAGTTTGTAGCCACCACTAGGGTGCATTTATTGAGAATGCTGTCATTTTTCCCCATCACGGGCCTCTGGTCGTGTTGCCATCTTGATCACAGCCATCAGGATGTGGTGTGTCCATTCATTAGGAAGTCAGCCGGAGCAAGCTCTATCAGTTAAATATTGAAAATTTGTCCTATAACTAAAGCTATATTCTGTTGTGTTATCTGTCTATAGCAAATTCATGATTTCCCTATAAATTCACATTTCTACAGAAAATCAAGGAAAAGGCAGAGAAACTTGTTAAAAGGAAAACTTTACACATATTAAATTCAACAGAGTTTAATTGAACAAAGAATGATCAGTGAATCAGGCAACCCCCACGAACCAGAACAGGCTCAGAATGACTCTGGCATTGTCTCATGGTCTAAGAGAATTTATGAACAGAAAAAGGAAAATGACAAAAGTGAAGTATAGAAACTGCTGGATTGGTTACAGCTTGGCATTTGTCATATTTGAACGTGGTTTGAACAGTTGGTTGCCTTTGGTTGTAGGAAACTTGGTGATTGGCACAAGAGTAGGTTACAGTCTGTTTATGCATCCAATTAGGTTGCAGTTCACTATATATGGAAAAACTTTAGGCCAAACATAAAATATGTAAGGAGTAGCTTTAGGCTAAACTTAACAGGCTGAATGTTGTGAGTTTATTTTAGCATTGGTTTTCATGAGGACCCTGATTTCAGTGTCGGTGTCTTTGTTTTGATTTGTTGTGCTATTTTTTGACTTTCTGAAAGCATCCCTCTGTTATCCTGACAGTTTCAACGATGAAATCAACATTATATTCAAAATTTTCATCCTCAAAATTCCTTCCCAGCTTGCACCACAGTTAACAGATCTGAACATGAGAGAGCAAGGTCAAGGAGATCCCTGGTCTTGCTTGTTGCTCCTGGAAATGACAGCACCAAAAACAGATCTAGCTGGATTGCAAGAACATTGTTTCTATGGCGTCTCACAAAATGTTTCAGGATTTGGAAGCTGATGCAGAGCTGGGTCTTTCTGTTTTCTGTGCGGATATAGGTACACATGGTGAAACAAAACAAACTGAATTTGTTTTCAGTTTTAGGCCTTTGTTTTATAAGCATTTTACATTAAAACGTAGAAAAGGGAATACATAAAATTTTCTTGTGAGAGAGTGGTAATATGAATTCATAAAAATTTGACAAAATACAATGGATCTGTGAGATTCAGTCCCTTTTAGTGACATGGATGATGATGTGTTATTTGAATTGCTCTTTCCAAATGTACATTTTGTTTTCTTGTTAAGGGTCTGTCTTTATCAGAGGGTCTGTCTTTATCAGAAAGTCCAGATACATTTTTAGTGTAATACATGTGACATGTATTTGTAAGTAAATTTCCCCAGGCATTTTTTGGTCATAGAATATTATCATTTGGTATTTCCACAACTCCTGGAAATATTTTAAGCAGGATAGATGTTTTTACCTCAATCATATGAGGCATTTATTTAACATGAACCATGCCAGATGGTGTTTTGTATATGAAACTGAGAGTGTGCATGATGTACAAAATTTGAAAGGTACAAAGAGGATTCAGTGAAAAGTAAGCCTTTATTCAGGGTCCCCAGCTACCCAGTCAGTGCATCTCTATCACCATTTTGTCATTTTATTCTCTATGTTTATACATAAATATATATAATGCATATATCATATTATATACGATACCCCTACATGTACATGTGATGTATATAATATATAATTTATTTAATCAAGTATCTATTGATAATTTTGGATTGTTTTCAATCTTTTACCAACAATGCTGTGATGATGGTTTGTTTAGAATACCTCTTCTAATAGGTATCTATGGAGCTTCTTTCCTTATTTCCTTCAGGTTTCAGTTTAAATGTCACCTCCTTGCTACCTTACGTAAAGCAGAATCCCTTCCTCATTACTCCCTACTCCTCTTATTCTATTTTTCTTTATAGCACTTGCCATTAGTTGACAATTATGTTTTTATTTGTTTAAAGGCTCTTTCCCCAACAAACGTAAGCTTCATGAGTCTCTCCACTGTGTTTGCTGCTCTATCTCCAGTATCTAGAACAAGAGCTGGTGTGCCGTTGGTGTTCACTAAGTATTTATTAAATGAATAGCTCGTTTTACACATTTGTGAGTAGATTTGTAGGAAAAATTACTAGAAGTGGAATTGCTGTGTTAAAGGGTGTGGGCATTTTAAATTTAGACACATGTTGCCAAATAGCTTTCCCTAGAAGTTGTAGAAATTTGTATTTTTATCAGCAGTATGCGTACACCTCCACCAGCATCAAACTTGTTATCAGTTGATATAACCAATGGTATCTCATTTTAGGTATAATTTGTATTTCTCTATTATGAGTGATGTACATACACTACCAAAACTCTTTAACTGTTTATGATGACTAAACATGTATGAAGTATTTTCATTCGATCTTTTTCCAAGACCAAAAGATCTTCCTGACACTCATGCTCTTATACCAGAAGGTGCCTAATATCTGCCCTCCTTGACTCTGTAGGAGTCATAATTTATCTGTGTTGAACATTGACTGATAAAATCAGGGATTTTTGTAGTTGCTTTTGACTTCTAGATTTCTTATGCAATGAAATCTATCTAATCTTCCTTTTACCTTATGAATTTAATATTCTCCTACTCCCAGGTTATATTTGGGACCTCAGTCTATGCCACCTGGAATATTAACATCAAGTAGTATATCTTACCATAATGAAGTTAAAATTACCAGGGCTTTGATATAATGGGGTCTAATTTAAAAAGTGATATTGGCCAGGCATGGTGGCTAAAGCATATAATCTCAGCATTTTGGGAGACTGAGGTGGGTGCATCACTTAAGGTCAGAAGTTCGAGACCAGCCTGGCCAACATGGTGAAACCCTATCTCTAAAATTAGAAAAATTAGCTGGGCGTGGTGGCATGTGCCTGTAGCCCCAGCTGCTCAGGAGACCGAGGCAGGAGAAGCTCTTCAACCCAGGAGGTGGAGGTTACAGTGAGCTGAGATTGCACCACGGCTCTCCAGCCTGGGTGACAGAGTGAGTCTCTGCCATAAGGAAAAAAAAAAAGTAATATCGATCCATTGTGATGTTTCCTAGTTAATCATATTTCAGGAATTCTTTTAACTCCCCCTTTAAAAATGTTTACATATACTAAACTCATGTGTTTGAACTATCATGGTTTTGCTGGAAAGTAAAATAGACATTTCCTGTTAGAATTAATTATTTGAATTGTTAGATGAAATCTAAATGCACAAAATTCAGAATCCTCATAGCAAGAATAAAATAATGTCACAAAGATGATCTTCAACACTAGAACCTCTTGCCACTGCAACTAATCATACCAATACTTTTATATACCCTCCCCCACCACTGACAAAAAGACATGGATCATTTACCCTTTATGTACTGTACCAAAACTTTAATACATGGAACTATGATAAGAACACTGAGGCAAAGACATGAATTTTCAGGACTCCTGAAAACTTGTGTTGTCTGATTTTAAAAGAAATAAAAGCATTATAGCATGGGATTTTCTATGTTTGAGTGTTTGTCTAGGATCCTCTGAATTTTAATGTGGCTTATACTTGTAATTTGTTACATGATGTTTGTTAAATAATACCTTCATTCCTTTTTTAAATTAGGTGAGGCATTATGAAGAGCCATTGTTTAACAAATATAAGTCATACTAATGAGATCTAATTTTAAATGAGGTTAGTAATATATTAATACATAACTGAAAATTCAGAGAAATATTTTTTTTCTAAAATTTCTTGCTGAAGTTTTTAAATCTGTAAATGTTATATTTGGAAATTTTATGAGCTAGAAACAGATCATGTATAGATTTTCACTGGTCAAGGAAAGACGAGGTAACAAAGGATTGTTAGAAGAAATATTTTGCACTAATAATATTCATGTTGCATATAACCTTGATGAGAAAATTTTTATAAGCAGCAACCATAATGTTAGGGCTCAGTGATTATGAAAAACTACAGTGGCTAACAGAAAATAACCTTGACACTATAATATAAAATCCCTGAAGTGTTATGGATGACTATGTTGTATAAATGTAACTTAGAAACATCTTCATGCTGAGATTTAATACTTGGGGGTCAGTGCAGTGGTAAAGTTGGAAAAAAATAAACATATCAACTAAACAAACTCCATTATTATGTCCACCAGGGAGTCTCAGTATGAAACCTTTTCACATCAAGAATAATTTTAACACAAGTCAAAAATCCTAAAGCATGCAGATCAACTAAGCAACGACAAAATTCTTAAAAAGAAACACAAACTCCTGAGTTCTTGCATATAAAGTTTTATACATAACATATTTAAGCATATATTATTTAAATATAGATGTCTCAAGTATACCTATATATATATATAAAATCATTTACTTATTTTCCAAAAGAGTTGAATTAATCAAAAAGATTACAATGTTATTTTAGAATCATCATCACATCAGATACACAAAAAATTAAAGTATTAAAATAAGTTAAAAAACTAATTCTTTTATTTATGTTTATATTAAACAATAGTCTTTTTGAGGTACAACTGAACATAATAAGCTGCACATATTTATAGTAAACATTTTGGTACATTTTCACATATGTGTACACTCAAGGAAGTATCAGCAGAATCAAAATAGTGAGCATTTTCATTATTTTCGAAAGCTTTTTACACCCCTTTGAAATCCTTTCTCCTGCCCCACCCTATTTCATTCTCCAGACAACTGCTATCCTGCTGTTACTGTAGTTAAGTTGGCATTTCTAGAGCCTATATAAATGGAATCATACAGTATGTAACCTTTTTGTCTTCTTTCACTTAGCAAAATTATTTTGAAAATCATCCATGTTGCATTTACAATAGTTTATTTCTCTTCTATTGCTGAGCAGTATTTCATTGTATAGATATACCACAGTTTGTTTACCCATTTACCTGTTGATAGACATTCAGGTTGTGTGGATTGTTCTGGCTATTACAAATGAAACTGTTATGAACATTTGTGTATTAATCTTTGTATGGACATATGCTCTCTTTTCTCTTGAAAAAATACCTAGGAGTAAAATGGCTGGACTATATGATACATATATTTTTAATAAAGTGCCAAGCTCTTTCCAAAATGGTGGTACCATTATATGTTACTACCAATAGTGTGGTAATAGAGAGTTCCAGTTCCTCTAAATATTTGTCAACACTTGGTACGAGAAGTCTTTTTAATTCTTAGACATTCTAATAAGTGAGTTGTAGTCTCCAATTGTGGTTTTAATTTGCATTTTCCTGTGACTAATGATGTTGGGCATCTTTGCATTTGCTTATTTGCCATCCATATATCTTTTTTGGTGAAGTGTATGCAAAAATCCTTTTCCACATTTAGGTTGAGTTTACTTCCTTATTATTGAGTTTTAAGAGTTAAAAAAATATATTTTTTGGATTTGAATATACATATATATAGTGGATACAAGTTCTTTGTCAGAGAGCTGCTTTGCAAATAACTTCTCCTGGTTTGTAGTTCGCATTTTCGTTCTCTGCATTTCATTCATTATGAGAAGAGGAATCTGCTGTTATCCTTATTTTTGTTCCCCTATAAGTAATGTGTATTTTTCTTTTAGCTGCTTTTAGGATTTCCTATTTATTCTTGGGTTTGAGCAATTTTATTATGATGTGCCTGTAGTCTTCTTTATGTTTCTTGTTCTTAAAGCTTGTTAAGATCCTTAATCTGTGGGTTTATGATTTTCATAAAATTGGGGAAAATTTCAAACATTATTTCTTCAAAGACATGTCCTGTTTTCCCTTCACTATTATGTTCTTTCATGATTCCAATTACATATATATTAAGCTACTTGAAGTTGTCTCAAGTTCACTCATTTACTTTTTAAAAATATTTTCTATATATTTTATTTTCTAAAGTTTCTATTGCCATATCTTCATGTTCACTGAGCCTTTGTTTTGCAATATTGAATTTTCTTTTAATCCCTTCTACTGTATTTTTCAGCTTTAGCATTGTAGTTTTCATATGTGGAAAAAGGTTGATTTGGATTTGATTTTATAATATTTTCAATGTCTCTAACTTTTGGAGCACAGGGAATATAGTTATAATAATTATTTTAGTGTCCTTGTCTAATAATTCTAACATCTGTGTCAATTCTGGCCAATTGATTCTCATTGTTTTGTAGTTCCTTGCTTCTTTGCATAGTAATCTTGAATTAGATGCCAGACATTGTAAATTTTATCTTTTTAGATGTGAGATATATATTTTTTGTTTTATAACTCTTTTGAACTTTGTTCTGAGATGTAGTTAATTTACTTAGAAACAGTTTGATCTTTTCAAGTCTTATTTTTATGAGTTGTTAAATGGATCTGGATTAATGTTCAACCTAGGGCTATTTCCCACTACTGAATCAAGGCCCTTCTGAATATTCTACCTAATGCTCCATGAATTATGAGGATTTTGGGATCTGGCTGTTGTGATCAGGCACTATTCCCAGTCCTGTGTTAGCACCTGGCATATTCCTTCAAATCATTTCAAATGGTTCATTCCCCAGTCTTGTGTAGTCTTCTCAAACACAAGTGCTGATCAAATACTTAGCTAAATACTCCAGAAGACCGTCTGTGGATGTCTGCATTTCTCTTTCCATATAGCTCTCTCCTTTCTGGTATTCTGTCCTGTGAACTCTTGCCTCTTTGGTCTCCCTGGACTGTCAACTATGTCTCTTCAACTCAGAGTACCTCAGGCTCAAGCTAAGTTCCCCCTCCCTCTACTGAAGCCTGAAAACCCTTTCAGTCAGTAAACTGGAGGCAATTGCAGAGCTTAATTTATTTCTTATCTCTTGGGGATCACTGTCCTTTGTTCCTTCCTGTCCAGTGTTTTCAAAATATTGTTTCATTTATTTAATCTAGAATTTTTTCAGGGGGTTGTTTCAGACAAGCATTACTTCATCTTGGCCAGAAGTGGAGGTCTCCAAGACTAATTTTCCAAACATTTATATTCTTTTTTTAAAGAGAGGAATAAGTAACATTTTAAAGATGTAAGTGAGGAGAAAAGTGAATGCAACATTTCTGTTTATATAGAAAATGTATCCTGAGGTGCGATGTTAATAGTATGGGCTTCCCTTTTTAATTTGTTCTGATATTGAAATTTTTATTATTTAATATATACTAAGCCTTCTAGATATGGACTGCATTGCTGTATTGTAATTAATCAAATTCCTACCTTGAAGAACTTGAAATCTAATGGCGTTACATATACATATATATAAATAATATTTAATATTGGAACTCAAATATAGAATTAAATAGAATTAAAATGTAAGTGAACAGGGATAGCTAATGTGGAAACGCACTAGGTTGAAACTTTAATCTTCCCTTTTCAACCTTTCTTTAAGTGGGGAGTCAAGCTACAAAGTAATAATGAAAGGAATAATTATTGAGAGTTATGAGAGGAGATAAATTAGGTGAATTTCCACAATTGGAATACTATTGGATGATCATACAGAAATAGAAAAGATGACATGCACCATATAACAACCTCCTGAGGTAGTCAGGCAGGTATTATCTCAGTTTTAAAGATGAGAACACTGAAGTCTTGGGAGAAACATAATGGATTCTTCAAAGACATACCTCTGCCAGTCACTCAAGTGGAGCTGATCATACCTGCTCTGGTGCCCCTGATTGTTCCTTTCTCATAAGGCTATGGGATCACACTGAACCTGAACCAATAGTTCACATGATTATCTTCCTTACTACATGTATGTAGATTTGTTACATGGAAAATATATGTTTGGAGGGATACAACTTGACATGAAGAGATCTTTGTGAGTTTATGTATGTTTAAACTTTTGAGCAGTATAACAATTGTGTGGTTTTGACACTGCAGCGGAACTGTACTATATCTTATCCATCTTTGAATTTCTATTATTCAGCATAGCATCATACATATAGTAAGTGGCCAGTAATTGTAGAATAAATGAATTAAGGGATACCCTGAATTTTAGAAGAATTGGAGCTAAGCATACTAACTTTGAAAGTAAAACAGTATTTTTTAAAATTGTGACTTCATTACTTTAAGTGGGGTAGAGGCAAATATTTGTTTTTAAAAAGACAAAATTCAGAGCCTTCTAACCTCATATCTTCAATGTTTGAAAGAATAATGATGAATTTATTATTTTACACACTTTACTTTCTTTCATATCTACTATTCCTTTTCTTCCAGTGTAACTCAATCTAACCACTCTCCACCACTGCTCCCCTTCTTGAAGCTACCATAACTTCACCTGCACCGCAACAAATGATCTCCCTGCTGCCACTCTTGCCCCTACCATCTGTTCTCTACTCAGCAGCCAGAGTAATTTTTAAATGTGTTTTATCACTTCCCTAGTTAAAAATTTTAATGGGTTCCCATTGAACTGAAAATAAGTTCTAAACTCTATTTCATAACCTAACAGGCCACACATGTGTGCTGCTGCTGCTACCGTGCATTTTTCTTTTACCAATCTTCCCCCACTCACTCTGCTTGTATTGGCCTTGGCGTTCTTCAAACACTACTTGTGTTGCACTTGCTCTCCCTTCCACTTGAGATGTCTTGCCCATTTTATCCCAAAGTTATTTGAATAATGATGTCTCTAATACAGTAGACATATAAAGCTCCCAATGGACTCCTCTGAAAAGCAACACATGTTTGGGTAGATAAGTTGTGGGTTTGTTAAAGAACCAGTCACAGTGACTTCTAGTTACAAAGCTTTTGGAAATAAAGATGGTTTACTCTCATTCTGCAAAAGGATGGCTTTCCATGTCTCATGGCTGTCTTGGGAGGCTGACATTACTGTTTGAACCATGAATTACCCAGCATCTATATGGGTAGAATAAGCAGCTGTTATTCCTTCTGTCTCCCTCAGTGTGTTGTCGCCTCTACCATCGACATTTTCCAGCTTGAATGATCATCCTTAGGGATGTAACACCTCCTCTTTTCCCTCCAAGGTCAATTGTAGTTCAGTTGACAGGGACAGAACTATTATAGCTATGTTACACAATTTGTTTTTTTACACTGATCCATTTTGTACCATTAATATGGGTATGGCTGTTTTGTTAGAAAAAGGAGCTATGTTCAGGGAGAAGAACATGAAAAATGACCTGGGGAGAAATGGGATCTTTCTAACAAAGAGATATATCAATGTAAGAACTTATTAAAAACATACCATTTGTAACGTACAAATTGTAGTCATTGCAATGGCCATAATTGTTATTCTAAACTGCTCCTCTAGACTTTCAAAGGAGACCAGTGTCCTCAGACAGTCTCTTTTGTCAATGATGGATTTTTCTTTTTATGTTGCAGTACTGTAGGATTTGTTTCTCTGCTTAGTTCAAAGGGCTGCACTTCTGTTCATCCCTGTTTTCACCAATTTCCCTTCCATCTTGTCTCTTCTCAGCTGGTTACAAGAGCTAAGAATATTTTTTCCTCTCCAAAAATAAGCCAAACATAATTTACCTTTCAGCTTTAGGAAATTTAAAACTTTCATATAAATACTAATAAAACATGATTCCTATAGAATCTCTGTAACAATCCATTTTGCTTCCCATAAGAATATTTTGACACCTTGCTTTTTAATGGCCAAGAATACTATGTATTTCTGTGATACTCAGGAAGATGGTGCATTTTACCACAGGTGGACTTCTTATGTATCTACATGTAGAGTGTTTGCAAATATTTGGCTTCTCTTTTTCAGGGTAGAAATAGCCACTGTTGTATCACTTGAAGCAGTTCAACCAGCATGCTGATTATTGTGAATAAACAGAGTACGTAGAGTGTACAGGTCTCTGGGAGTCAGAAGTGGTATTGTTTAATTTGAAGGAAAATTCTGTGCTAGCAGCAATGTGACAGGCCCAATAAACAGTTCAAATGGAGGGAAGACAATATATTGTAGAAAAAGAACTATAGATAATTCTTTAATCTCTTATTATATACTCATAAATCAAGGAAGTAATGCAACTAGTGGAAGTAGTTTAGTGAAGAATGTGTGATCCACAGTGTTCAAGTCAGGTAAGGTGGTAGATGCTATTTGCAGATTAAGGGCTATTATGGACTGTTTTTGTCCCCCTCACGTCAATATGTTGAAATTCTAAACCCCAATGTGGTGACATTAGGACATG
Organism: Rhinopithecus bieti; assembly: GCF_001698545.2. Lineage (NCBI taxonomy): Eukaryota > Metazoa > Chordata > Mammalia > Primates > Cercopithecidae > Rhinopithecus > Rhinopithecus bieti. The sequence goes on from NW_016823480.1 coordinate 182,470, forward strand.
GAAACTTTGGGAGGTAATTAGGGTTGGACAAGATCATGAGAGTGGAGCCCTTGTGATAGGATTAGTGCCCTTGTAAGAAGAAACACCAGGGAGTTGCTCTCTTTCTCTCCCTGCCACATGCACAACGAAGCGGTCATGTTGAGCACACAGTGCGATGGCAGCCACCTACAGTCCATGAGAAGGTGCCTCAGAATGAAACTATCTTCGTGACCTCTTGATCTTGGACTTCCCACTCTCCAAAACTGCCAGAAATAAATTTCTGTTGTTTAAGCAACCTAGTCTGGGTATTATTTTATAGCAGTCCAAGAAGACTAACACGAGAGCTATGAGAGGAGGTGTGTGTTCCATTTGGCGCGGGAAGGGGAGAATCTAGTCCAATGGTTTTTATATTAAAACCTTTACAGTCTCTCTTATGTTACAGCTGTTTGTGTATTGAGGTTGACCCATCTCGATCTCCCATCATATAATGAGCTACAACTCAAAAAGGAGTAAATTGTAAACCCTTGTCTCTCCCAATCAATGCCTGCTACTTATCTTATCTTAGGTCTCCTTTTTACTGAGACAGGCTTTTATTTTTGTTTTTTAATAAACAGAGGTTCAGAAGATGAACAACTTGTCATTTCATACATCAGCAATTCTGACAAATGTTTAGAAGTAAACATTTGGAACCAAAGTGAAGTTTAGTAATAATTTGGGAGTCTTACTTCCCCAGTGATACTCAGAGATTAAACAGCACTTAATTATTGCTGGGAAGGTTGGGGGTAGGGAAGACAGGAGTAATTTGTTCCAGGAGCTTTTATTGTTGTCTGCAGGGAGGTCTGAGTCCTCCCCAGGCCTTCTGCTTCCTTCCTCTGTGTTTGTCTGACTCCAAGACTCACTCCTCTCCTCCTGACTCCCCGCTTCCCCCGGCCTGGCTGTGCCAGTGAGCTACTGTCTTAATATTAAACCGCCTTGGGGAAGAGAGTGCCGGAAGAAATCAGAGGTAATCTACCCCCAGATATTTCAGAGAAGATGGTTGTTTTGTTCTAATGATAACTTTGAGTTATTCTCCTTTTCCTACCCCGTTACACATGACAAATAAGTGTTAACAATATTCAGTACAGATATTTATTGACCTGCATGTATATACTAAGCATTGTGCTAGGCCTCAAAGCACAAATAGGAGTAAGGTCTGCTCTGTACTTGAAGAGCTTCCATTCTAAGGTGTTGTAGGAGAGGGGTAAAGTGAGGCACTTAATAAATAATAATGTATGATGTTTTGTAGTGGCGAAAGGACAGATTCACTCAGGAAGGGTCAGAGGGAGGATTTAATAGGGCTTCACAGGGAAGATAAGAGTTGAACTTGGACCTTGAATAATAAATGGAAGTCTCCCAAATGGGATTTGTCAAGAGGAGCCTTCTAAGCAGAGGAAACTGCCTGAACCAAGGCAAACAGGTAGGAAAAGGTTTGAAGCATTTAGAAAGCTGAGAATCTGCTTTATGTGGGTTTATGGCAGGGAAGAGGCAGGAGATGAGCTTGGAAATTTAGGCTTTAAATGTCAAGGCTAGGGGTTTCTCTTACCCCAGTCTTGGCAAGGGAGGGCTACCAAGAGTTTTAAGCAGGCAAGTATTATGAGAGGTAACTTTTTAGAAAACTCATTTAGGCTGTATGTAAAGAGTGGATTGATTGCAATTAGGGAGATCGAGTTGGAGCTTGCAGAAATCTTTGCAGGTGATGGGAATGTTGCAATTTAAAAAGTGGAGATGGAAGGAAGGAGCCAGAGAGATACCAGAGATAGAATTGACAGTTGATCTAAAAAAGAACAACAGCAGTTGGGTTTGCCTATCTATAAAACTTTGAAACTGGTGAAAAAATTAGAAAGTAGATGTCTTCAGTGGGACATGTTGGGAATAGAATCTGGTATGATCACTTGTACCTAAAGACACTTAGATTCATATCACATGAATACTGAATTCTCAGTGCAGTGGTGATGAAGGATGCCTAGTTTTTTTCTATGTCCATAGATTTTTAGTTGGTTTACCCACCTCCAAGAACAATATAAGGGAATAACCAGTGTCATACTGAAACCACATAAAACAAATTAATGTCACAGTTAAATCTCGTTTAAACTTAGCTTTACATAGAATTGTTCACTTAAACATGTGCTATGGAGAATGTATGTGTCCCCCCCAAATTCACGTGTTGAAATCTAGGGCAATGGTAGTAGAAGGTGGGCCTTTCAGGAAGTGTTTGAGTCGTGAAGGTGGAGCTTTGGTAAATGAGATTAGTGCTCTTATAAAAGAGGCCCAAGGGAGTTTGTTTGCCCCTTCTACCATGTGAGGACACAGAAGATACTATCTAAGAACCAGAGAACCAGTCCTCACCAGATAGCAAATCTGCTGGCATCTTGATCTTGAGCTTCCCAGACTCCAGAACTGTGAGAAATAAATTTCTGTTGTTTATAGGCCACCTAGGCTAAGGCATGTTGCTGTAGCAGCCCAAATAGACACAGACATTGTACATTAATTAACCACAAGCATAATTTCACTAGATAGAACTGAAGACCATACTTTATGAATCCTCTTGCCACCTCCAATTCCCCTCTCCACCTCTTACCTATCACAAATCAATGATAATTTGAACTACACACATTTAAAAGAAGAAATGTAAGTTGCTAAAATGCCTTCCAAGGAATCACAGGAGTGAAACATATTTTCCAAATTCCAATTTTAGAAAATTCTCTTTGAATTCTGAGAGCTCATTACTTGGGATTTCATGAATTTCTGAGGCCTGCAGACTGTCTTTGAGACACAAAGTAAAACTTTATGACATCTTTTCCTTAGTCTTAATTAAAACAATATAAAGTTTTATTTTGCTGGTGTTTTAAGGCTCAGATATTCCCTTTTGGAATAGCATTTTATTCCTTGCCAAGTGGTTTCTTTCATAGGTCCTTATAAAAGCAAAGCATGAAAAACAAAATAGTTTAACGGTGGTCTGTCAATATTCTAAAATGTTGTGCTTTTTATTGGTTAATGAAATTTCTACAATAGTTAAACAGCCACGTACATAGATTTCCAGCTCATTCCGTATCTTTTTCTGGTTTTTGTTCATTCACTTATAATTCAGTTGTTAAATATTTATTGAGCATTTGCCATGTGCCAGGCCAATGCTAGGTGTTGTCTTGCTGTCTTTCTGCTGTTTTTCCTCCCTTCCTGCATTTTTCTCCCTTCCAGTCTCCTTCCCATTTTGTCAGGACAGCAGGGCTAAAGAAACAAAGAAGAATAAAGCATGATTTTTGTTCTGAAGAAGTTCATGGACTATACTTACATACATGTATATGCAGTTACTCACACTTGTAATATCTTTGTGTTAATGAAAAGTATATTAATTTTTAAAATTAGAGTAATCATTTGATGCAATTGCAAAAGAAGTATTGGACATAAAATATGTGAAATCTTATTTTAATTGGCAAAATCACATTTTTTGATTCTTAATTTTAACGAAAGAAAATCCTCTAATTTATAATGAATTTCAAAATTAGAAGTTTTATTAAAACTTTAATAAAGTTTTATTGGAATATGTATTTTTAAAAAGTTTTATTGGAATGTGTATTATTTTATTCAAAATAATGCTAGAAATTTAAAGTCTTAAATTTAATCACTTAAAATACTTAAGTGAGAAAGGGATAATTTTATCAAAAATCTTTGCATTGGCTTTGTGTGGAGGTTCAGGCTTACAATCCCATCACCTTGGGAGGCTGAAGTGTGGGGACTGTCTGAGCTCAGGAGCTCAAGACCATCCTGGGCAACACAGTGAGACCCTGTCTCTACAAGAATATAAAAAAAGAAATTAGCCAGGCTGATGGCATGTACTTGTAGTCCTAGCTACTTAGGAGGCTGAAGTGGGAGGATCGTTTGAGCCTGGAGGTCGAGACTGCAGTGAGTTGCAATCACATCACTGCACTCCAGTCTGGGCAACAGAGGAAGACCTTGTGATCACCAAATGCTCTTTCCTTCCTTTAACTTTTCATCTCTTGAGATCCTATGTTCTTATGCTATAGACACATTTCTAGGCACTGGATCATACTCCTTGACGCTGAGATGCTTGTAGTTTAGCAAGCAGGACCTCAAAAAGTAGGTGTTACATAGAGACATGTAGGAGTTTAAATATTATTTTTGTTTTCAGTTATTAAATTTTTACTCCAAATATCTTTACTGTAGACTGGTTAAAGTAACTTTTATAACTTGGGATCACACTGATATGGCATGATGGAAATATTAATTCTTCTGTCTCTAGTGATCACAGTACCTGAAGACTGCTTTGTATCAAATTAAACTGATTAATTTTAACTCATTTGAAATAGACAAAATATTGGGATTTTTCCTGAAGCCAATTTGTCCCAGTAATATATAATGCTATATTAAGAAATATAAATCTCTATATGAAATATTTTCTAAGAAAACATGTCACCCAAACTTAAAAGTTATAACTCTTATAAAACTATAATCTATAAATTGGATAACTCTTATTAGAAATATGTATTGACAGGAATTCAAAGTAATGGGTGTTCCAAGATGGCCAAATAAGAACAGCTCTGGTCTGCAGCTCCCAGCGTGATAGATGCAGAAGATGGGTGATTTCTGCATTTCCAACTCATGTACCTGGTTCATCTCATTAAAACTTTGGACAATGCGTACAGCCCATGGAGGGTGAGCAGAAGCAGGGTGGGACATCACCTCACCTGGGAATGCAAGGGGTCAGGGGATTTCCTAGCCAAGGGAAGCCATAACAGACTACCAGGAAAAACGGGACATGCCTGCCCAAATACTGTGCTTTTCCCAAGGTCTTAGCAACTGGCAGACAGGGTGATTCTCTCTCGTGCCTGGCTCTGTGGCTGCCATGCCCAGGGAGTCTTGCTCACTGCTAGTGCAGCAGTCTGAGATTGATCTGTGAGATGGCTGCTGGGATGGGGGAGGGGCATCCACCATTGCTGAGGCTTGAGTAGGTAAATAAAGCTGCCAGGAAGCTTGAACTGGACAGAGCCCACCACAGCTCAACAAGGCCTACTACCTCTAGACTCCACCTCTGTGGGCAGGGCACAGCTGAACAAAAGGCAGCAGACAACTTCTGTAGACTTAAACATCCCCGTCTGACAGCTCTGAAGAGAGTAGTGGTTCTCCCACCATGGCATTTGAGCTCTGAAAATGGACAGGCTGACTCCTCAAGTGGGTCCCTGACCACCATGTAGCCTAACTGGGAGACACCTCCAAGTAGGGGCCAAAAGACACCTCATATAGGTGGGTGCCCCTCTGGGAGGAAGCTTCCAGAGGAAGGATCAGGCAGCAATATTTGCTGTTCTGCAGCATTTGCTGTTCTACAGCCTCCACTGGTGATACCCAGGCAAACAGGTCTGGAGTGGACCTCCAGCAAACTCCAACAGACCTGCAGCTGAGGGACCTGACTATTAGAAGGAAAACTAACAAACAGAAAGGAATAGCATCAACATCAACAAAAAGGACCCCCACACAAAAACCCCATCTGTAGGTCACCAACATCAAAGACCAAAGATAGATAAAACCACAAAGATGGGGAGAAACAAGAGCAGAAAAGCTGAACATTCTAAAAATCAAGTGCCTCTTTTCCTTCAAAGGATTGCAGCTCCTCGCCAGCAACAAAAAAAGCTGGATGGAGAATGACTTTGGCAAGCTGACAGAAGTAGGCTTCAGCAGGTTGGTAGTAACAAACTTCTCCGAGCTAAAGGAAGATGTTCAAACCCATCGCAAGGAAGCTAAAAACCTTGAAAAAAAGATTAGATGAATGGCTAACTAGAATAAACAGTGTAGAGAAGACTTAAATGACCTGTTGGAGCTGAAAACCATGGCACGAGAACTTCGTGATGCACGTACAAACTTCAATAGTCGATTCGATCAAGTGGAAGAAAGGGTATCAGTGATTGAAGATCAAATTAATGAAATAAAGTGAGAAGACAAGTCTAGAGAAAAAAGAGTAAAAAGAAATGAACAAAGCCTCCAAGAAATATGCGACTATGTGAAAAGACCAAATCTACGTTTGATTGGTATACCTGAAAGTGATGGGGAGAATGGAACCAAGTTGGAAAAGACTCTTCAGGATATTATCCAAGAGAACTTCCCCAACCTACCAAGGCAGGTCAACATTCAAATTCAGGAAATGCAGAGAACACCACAAAGATACTCCTTGAGAAAAGCAACCCCAAGACACATAATCGTCCAATTCACCAAGCTTGAAATGAAGGAAAAAGTGTTAAGGGTAGCCAGAGAGAAAGGTTGAGTTACCCACAAAGGGATGCCCATCAGACTAACAGCGGATCTCTCAGCAGAAACCCTACCAGCCAGAAGAGAAAGGGGGCCAATATTCAACATTCTTAAAGAAAAGAATTTTCAACTCAGAATTTCATATCCAGTCAAACTAAGCTTCATAAGTTAAGGAGAAATAAAATCCTTTATTGACAAGCAAATGCTGAGAGATTTTGTCAAAATGAGGCCTGCCTTACAAGAGCTCCTGAAGGAAGCACTAAACATGGAAAGAAACAACCAGTACCAGCCACTGCAAAAACAGACCAAATTGTAAATATCGTGGATGCTATGAAGAAACTGCACCAATTAACAGGCAAAACAACCAGCGAGCATCATAATGCCAGGATCAAATTCACACATAACAATATTAACCTTACATGTAAATGGTCTAAATGCCCCCAATTAAAAGACACAGACTAGCAAATTGGATAAAGAGTCAAGACCTATCAGTGTGCTGTATTCAGAAGACTCATCTCACGTGCAGAGACACACATAGGTTCAAAATAAAGGGATGGAGGAAGATCTACCAAGCAAATGGAAAGCAAAAAAAAATCAGGGGTTGCAATCCTAGTCTCTGATAAAACAGACTTTAAACCAACAAATATCAAAAGAGACGAAGAAGGCTGTTACATAATGGTAAATGGATCAATTCAACAAGAAGAACTATCCTAAATATATATGCACTCAATACAGGAGCACCCAGATTCATAAAGCAAGTCCTTAGAGATGTACAAAGAGACTTAGACTCCCACACAATAATAGTGGGAGACTTTTACACCCCATTGTCAATATTAGACAGATCAATGAGACAGAAGGTTAACAAGGATATCCAGGAACTGAACTCAGCTCTGCAACAAGCAGATCTAATAGACATCTACAGAACTCTCCACCATGAATCAACAGAAAATAAATTCTTCTCAGCATCACATCACACATATTCTAAAATTTACCACATTTAGCACTCCTCAGCAAATGCAAAAGAACAGAAATCACAACAAATTATCTCTCAGACCACAGTGCAATCAAATCAGAATTCAGGATTAAGAAACTCAGTAAAAACCACACAACTACATGGAAACTGAACAACTTGCTCCTGAATGACTACTGGGTAAATAATCAAATGAAGGCAGAAATAAAGATGTTTTTTGAAACCAAGGAGAACAAAGACATAACATACCAGAATCTCTGGGACATATTTAAAACAATGTGTAGAGGGAAATTTATAGCACTAAATACCCACAAGAGAAAGCAGGAAAGATAAAAAATCGACACCCTAACATCACAATTAAAAGAACTAGAGAAGCAAGAGCAAACAAATTCAAAAGCTAGCAGAAGGAAAGAAATAACTAAGATGAGAGCAGAACTGAAAGAGATAGAGACACAAAAAGCCCTTCAAGAAATCAATGAATCTAGGAGGTGGTTTTTTGAAAAGATCAACAAAATTAATAGACCACTAGCAAGACTAATGAAGAAAGGATAGAAGAATCAAATAGACACAATAAAAATGATAAAGGGGATATCACCACCGATCCGACAGAAATACAAACTACCATCAGCGAATACTATAAACACCTCTATGCAAATAAACTAGAAAATCTAGAAGAAATGGATAAATTCCTGGACACCTACACCCTCCCAAGACTAAACCAGGAAGAAGTTGAATCCCTGAGTAGACCAATAACAGACTCTGAAATTGATGCAATAATCAATAGCCTACCAACAAAAAGGTCCAGGACCAGATGGATTCATAGCCAAATTCTAACAGAGGTACAAAGAGGAGCTGGTACTATTTCTTCTGAAACTATTCCAATCAACAGAAAAAGAGGGAATCCTCCCTAACTCATTTTTTTGAGGCCAACTTCATCCTGATCCAAAAGTCTGGCAGAGACACAACAAAAAAGACAATTTTAGACCAATATTCCCGATGAACATCGATGTGAAAATCCTCAGTAAAATACTGGCAAACAAAATCCAGCAGCACATGAAAAAGCTTATCCACCACGATCAAGTTGGCATCATCCCTGGGATGCAAGGCTGGTTCAACATATGCAAATCAATAAATGTAATCCATCACATAAACAGAACCAATGACAACAACAACATGATTATCTCAGTAGATGCAGAAAAGGCCTTTGACAAAATTCAACAGCCCTTCATGCTAAAAACTCTCAATAAGAGTATAATATTCTCATCAAGGTATTGATGGAACGTATCTCAAAATAATAAGAGCTATTTATGAAAAACCTACAGCCAATATCATACTGAATGGACAAAAACTGGAAGCATTCACTTTGGAAACTGGCACAAGGCAGGGATGCCCTCTCTCACTACTCTCACTACTTCCAACACAGTGTTGGAAGTTCTGGCCAGGGCAATCATATTCCATGCTCATAGATAGGAAGAATCAATATCGTGAAAATGGCCATACTCCCCAAATTAATTTATAGATTCAATGCCATCCCCATCAATGTGCCACTTTCTTCACAGAACTAGACAAAACTACTTTAAAATTCATATGGAATCAAAAATGAGCCCACATTGCCAAGACAATCCTAACCCAAAAGAACAAAGCTGGAGGCATCATTCTATCTGACTTCAAACTATACTGGAAGGCCACAGTAACCAAAACAGCATGGTACTGTTACCAAAACAGATATATAGAACAATGGAACAGAGCAGAGGCTTCAGAAATAACACCACACATCTACAACCATCTGATCTTTGACAAACCTGACAAAAGCAAGAAATGGGGAAAGGATTCGCTGTTTAATAAATGATGCTGGGAAAACTGGCTAGCCATATGTAGAAAGCTGAAACTGTATCCCTTCCTTACACCTTTTACAATAATTAATTCAAGATGGATTAGAGACTTAAGTGTTAGACCTAAAACCATAAAAACCCTAGAAGAAAACCTAGGCAATACCATTTAGGACATAGGCATGGGCAAGGACTTCCTGACTAAAACACCAAAAGCAATGGCAACAAAAGCCAAAATAGACAAATGGGATCTAATTAAACTAAAGGGCTTCTGCATGGCAAAAGAAACTACCATCAGAGTGAACAGGCAACTTACAGAATGGGAGAAAATTTTTGCAGTCTACCCATCTGACAAAGGGCTAATATCCAGAACCTACAAAGAACTCAAACAAATTTACAAGAAAAAAAAAACCCATCAAAAAGTGGGCAAAGGATATGAACAGACACTTCTCAAAAGAAGACATCTATGCAGCGAACAGACGCATGAAAAAATGCTCATCATCACTACTCATTAGAGAAATGCAAATCAAAACCACAATGAGATAGTATCTCACACCAGTTAGAATGGCAATCATTAAAAAGTCAGGAAACAGCAGATGCTGGAGAGGAATTGGAGAAATAGGAATGCTTTTACACTGTTGGTGGGAGTGTAAAGTAGTTCAACCATTGTGGAAGACAGTGTGGCAATTCCTCAAGGATCTAGAACTAGAATTACCATTTGACCCAGTGATCCCACTGGGTATATACCCAAAGGATTATAAATCATGCTGCTATAAAGACACATGCACACATATGTTTATTGCAGCACTATTCACAATAGCAAAGACTTGGAACCAATCCAAATGTCCGTCAATGACAGACTGGATTAAGAAAATGTGGCACATATACACCATGGAATACTATGCAGTCATAAAAAAAGGATGAGTTCATGTCCTTTGCAGAGACATGGATGAAGCTGAAAACCATCATTCCCAGAAGACTTTCACAAGGACAGAAAACCAAACACCGCGTGTTCTCACTCATAGGTGGGAATTGAGCAATGAGATCACTTGGACACAGGGTGGGGAACATCGCGCACCGGGGCCTGTCATGGGGTGGGGCCTGGGGGAAGGATAGAATTAGGAGAAATACTAATGTAAATGATGAGTTGATGGGTACATCAAACCAACATGACACATGAATACCTAAGTATCAAACCTGCAAGTTGTACACGTGTACCCTAGATCTTAAAGCATACTACTAATAAAAAATGTCAACAGAAATATTGATAAGGTAGTCAGAAATTTATTCATATAAAAAGAACCTGGTCCAGAAGTATTTAAGATAAATTTTTCCTAAAAATAGGAAAACAGGTAATTTATATTAATGAACTCTTTTAGAGCGTAGAAAGAGAAAGCTTTTAAATTCAGTAAGAGTTGAATGTCAATAATAACAGAACTGATTGAGAATAACTTAAAAAGAGAAAGACCCATTTTATTTCTGAACATAAGCGCAAATAGCTTAAATCATATATAGGCAAATACAGTCCATCAAATATGCTTAAAGTTGAAATATCATGAGCACTTTTATTAAAATCAGAAGTTATCACTATTAACATTGTACAGGTAATCCTAACCAATGACTAGAACAAGAAGTAATCAATAAATAGATCAAAGACACAAAGGAACAAAAAAGTATTAGAGATATTAGAAAAATAAAATTTATGAGTAATTTTAGATCTAATTTTTAATAACAAAATTTCGGTGAAAAATCATTTGGGCTTCTAAAAGAATGAAGGAAGGTGGCCTGTTGGTATACACTGAATATTTATGTCCTTCTAAAATTTATATATTAAGATTCTAACCCCAATGTGATAGTATTTGGACGTGTGGCCTTTGGGAAGTGATTAGGTTATATTGGTGAAATGGGATTAGTGCACTTATTAATAGGATTAGTGCCCTTATAAAAGAGACCCCAGAGAGCCCCCTTGCCCCTTCTGCCTTGTGAGGACATAATGAGAAGACAGCCATCTATGTATGCATCAGGAAGTAGTCTCTCCCCAGACACAGAATATACTGGCACCTTGATCTTGTACTTCCCAGCGTCCAGAACTGTGAGAAATAAATTTCTGTTGTTTGTAAGCTACCTTGTCTATGGTATTCTGTTATAGCAGCCCAAATGGACTATGATACTTGCCATTCAATCAACATAAAAACTCAAATTATTTCAAACATTAACTTTTAGAGGTGGAATTTAGAAATGTAATTGATGAAAGGATTTAAAAAAAAAAAAAAGCCAAAAAGCTTAGGACAAATAGCAATAAATCTAACAAAAATATGTGCAAGATCTATTGCCACTGAAAGAAATTAGCACAAACTTATGTCTTAGAGCAACGTAAATTTATTGGCTTACAGCTCTGGAGGTCAGAAGTCTAAAATAGGTTCATAAGTCTGCATTCTTTTTGGAGGCTCTAGGGAAAAATATGTCTCACTGCCTCTTCCAGCCTGTAGAGGGTGCCTGCATTCTTTGACTCATGGTCCTTTCCTCTACCTTCAAAGCCAGCAATCACATTACTTCAAACTATCCTTCTTCTCAGATACTTCTACCTCTGTCTTTCATTTTTTGAGGATTATGATAACATTGATCTTACTCAGATAATCCAGGAGAATCCCCCCATCTCAAAGTCCTTAACTTAATCACACCTGTAAAGTCCCTTTTGCCGTGTAAGGTAACATATTCATAGTTTCCAGGGATCAGGAAATAAAAACCTTTTGGAGCCCATTATTCAACCTGCTACAGGCTATATGAAGAAAATGGAGGTATTATAATGTTATGGTTAAAGATAAAGTTGTTAGCTCTGAAGTTAGACTATCTAAGGGGGAATTCCAATTCTATCACTTCTGCTTTTTTGATCTTAAGAAATTAACATAATCTTGCTAAACTTATTTATTTGTAAAATAATACAAATTATCCTTCATTCCTCAGAGAGTGATTGCAGGAAATAATATGATATCCTTACAAAGAGTTTGGCACAACTTGATAATTTAAGAAGATATTGATTCCATAAATGTGAACCACATGCAATGAAAAATAATACTTATAGACAATAAATGATGGTTGAGAAATAAAGTTATGTTATCAATATAAAATTTCAAGAAGAATTGAAAGGTAAAGTTCAAAAAATATCACATGCCGGGCGCGGTGGCTCAAGCCTGTAATCCCAGCACTTTGGGAGGCCGAGACGGGTGGATCACGAGGTCAGGAGATCGAGACCATCCTGGCTAACACCGTGAAACCCCGTCTCTACTAAAAAATACAAAAAACTAGTCGGGCGAGGTGGCAGGCGCCTGTAGTCCCAGCTACTCGGGAGGCTGAGGCAGGAGAATGGGGTAAACCCCGGAGGCGGAGCTTGCAGTGAGCTGAGATCCGGCCACTGCACTCCAGCCTGGGCGATAGAGCGAGACTCCGTCTCAAAAAAAAAAAAAAAAAAAAAACACAATTAAAAAAAAAAAAAAAAAAAAATCACAATGTAAAACAAAAAGACAATAAAGGGAAAATATGAGCTATAATAAAGGCCAGAGTTATAGAGAATAATTTCGGAAGCTCCTATGATAATAGACTTTCAGAAAGCGAGAGCAGAGAAACTCAACAGGGGACATTAGAAAAGGAGTAAAAGCAGTCAGGTGTGGTGGATCATGCCTGTAATCCCAGCACTTTGGGAGGCTGAGGTGGGTGGATCACCTGAGGTCAGGATTTGAAGACCAGCCTGGCCAACATATTGAAAACCCGTCTCTACTAAAAGTACAAAATTAGCCTGGCATGGTGGTGGGCACCTCTAATCCCAGCTGCTTGGGAGGCTGAGGCAGGAGAATTGATTGAACTGGGAGGTGGAGGTTTCAGTGAGCTGAGATCAAGCTACTGCATTCCAGCCTGGGTGACAAAGCAAGGTTCCATTACAAAAAAAAAAAAGCATGTAGTTTCTCACAGCTGAAGAATAGCATTGCTATTCTAATGGAAGAGGACTATTAAATGCTAAATTAAATGAATATATCACACTTTTCAATGAAAATATCAAATGCTGGAAAGCAGTGAAGTATAACGTTCAAAAATTTGACAAGAAATTTAAACCTAGCCAAACTATCACTTGACACAAAGAAAAAAATACATTTTTAGACATACAAGGTTACAGAAAGCCTACCTTCCATGTACCCTTTTTTAATGAAGTAAAATGAGGGCATGAATTAAAGAAAGGAACTTGAGATCTAAGAATTAAAGGAATCAACTAAGGAGAGAAATGCTGGTGGTCTCAGAATGACAACTGAGCATTAGGTCTAAAAAGCAATCAAAGTTGGAGTAGAATGATAGAGATCTTGTTGATTCACTATTTGTAGTGTGTTATCCTAATCTGAATGATCCAAAATGGTTCACTACCATGTCCAGCAGAAAGGGGAAAAGGAAAGAGGTGGGCCTTCCTTTGAGTACATGATCCAAATGTTCACATTATTTCTACTCACATCCTATTGGCCAAAACCTAGTCACACCTCACTGGAAGGGTAACTCAGGCTTCTGACTCTGTGCTCATTATTTCATTATTCTACTTTATTCTGTGCTCTATTTCATCATTCTACTTGCTCTTGACTACTATTTATTGTTTACCATTTGCTGACACTCTGATAAATTCTTAAATAGTTTTATCTGCAAAACAGTCATATAAGGTATTATCTACATATTGCAAATAAAAATTTAGGGCCTCTGGAAGTTCAGATAATCTCCCCAACATTGCGCAACTACTAAGTAGAGTTAGGACTAGGACTCTCATCTTTCTGACTTTAGTATTCATAATCTTAACTGCTAAGTCATACTGCTTTTAGTATAATTGTCAACTGATGGAATGAGAGTTCTTGACCACTAGAGCTGTACTCTTGGCATCATAGCTGAGGTATGCTGCACACTGCCCTGTATTGTATTACTGGGGGCTGTGGTTTCCTGATTTGATATGAAAGTTCCTTTGGGCAAAGAGCTTCTTTGTAGAATACAGTGGAGGTGGGGAGTGGGAGTGACTCTCAGGGTGTGTGGAATATAATTGCAGTTTCAACTATACAAATTAGAGATGTTTAGAAACCTTTTCCCACCTCTTATCTCTAGATGTGCAAGTGCTGTAGACGTGACTTAGGTGTTAATCATTTCTCAGGTCTGTTCATCTGCTTTATATTTAGATATAAACTCTTTCCAAAACTGGGAAATTCCTTCATTGATATCCTTTATTTATATTCTGTCACGGCTTCGCATCTTTTTCTGTTTTCATGAGTCTTTTGATTGGAAGGCAGATGAAGGTGGATCAGGCCCAGTCTGCTTTTTCCCGTCAAACTTCAAAACTGATCCAGGGCCAGTCTTTGTACTATTAAGGAAGCAGCTATTAAGAGAAGGACAGTAGAGCAATGGCTACTTTATATTCTCAGCAGGTCTGAGCAGACACAATTTGACATCAAGGGGAAATATTTTTAAAAAAGGAAAGAAAAAAATGACTCTACTGTTTAACATGTACTTTCTCAGAGAGTGAATGATTGTTTTATAAAGACGTCTGTGTAGGTTTCTGATTGTGTATGTGTTTGTGTGTGTAGGTGAGCAAGTGCTTAAATAGGTGGAAAAATAAAAAAGGTGTAGTTGAAACTCATTTGCTGGGGAAATTTTGAAGGGCACCGGGCTTGCAGTGTCCTCTTTGTACCAAGTCCTTCATTCCTCAAACCTTTTCTTCAGATGTGGAATGCCAGATACCACCACCTACTATATAGCTGAGGCCCTCGAAGACTTTGTTCTAGACCAAATTAAGCTGATTTGAGTTAATACACTAATTGGGAGAAATAGGTGCATCTGGTTTGAAAACAATGGCTGTGGGCATACAGTGAAGGACCTTCCACCAGGTAGGTCTCCAGCCACGTGTGGGTTTGGGAGTAGAATGGAAAGAAGGAGGTGGTAAGGTGGAGATGTTAGGGCAGCAGAGAAAGGTCACAAGTGGGATGT
Source organism: Rhinopithecus bieti (assembly GCF_001698545.2). NCBI lineage: Eukaryota > Metazoa > Chordata > Mammalia > Primates > Cercopithecidae > Rhinopithecus > Rhinopithecus bieti. Next base: position 197,542 of record NW_016823480.1, read on the forward strand.
GACTGTGTGAGTCCTGGGAAGGTTTACTTCTTCAGATGTCTTTCCTTTGGATTATGGGAAAAGCTATTTACTATGTACTTTCAGTTTTCTCATATGCATAATTCCTTTTCATTTCTCCAACCCTTGGGCAATGTTGAGCTCTCCTGTACAGCCATGTGTGATAGTGTTGTTAAGAAAAAAGTGAGAGTAAAGAGGAATGTGTTTGGCCCCCATCCGTTCTCCAGAGACAACAAAGGAGCTACTTCAATCCCAAGAGCCTGAGGGGGTCAGTCCTCTGTGGTGCTCTAACTGTCAGGGGGAGCCCTACTGGTAAGTAGAGACCGTGGAGCAGGCAGTATAGGAAGAACTCACAGAAACCCCACCTCTTCTTTCCCTGTACAGCAGTGGGAAGTGATCTTTGCAAGGGGGAGGGCGATGATGGGGGCATACTTTGATATAAAGTGCTAGTTTATTTGTGTGTTTTCTGTGTTGCCATGATTTTATGACCAGTCTCTTAGTAAGATTAAAAGATCATAAATTATTTATTACATGAATCACCATAAAACCATGTCAAGATAAAATACTACTTTTCTCTGTGTATGCTCTATACAAAACGTGCATTTTGAAGAGATTTCCTATAAGGAATTCTGTACACTTATACACAGAAAAAAATTTCATATGTCCTTTAACAAGTACAATTCTAGTTAAAAACCAATATGCTTGGATTAGCATTTATACTGCAATTCAGAGATAACGATGTGTACATAACATATACCATGCCTGCTGAAAACCAGGCTTGGAGAGAGTTTGTAAATAATTTAATAGTATTCAATAGTACAGGCTGTGGAGCATCTGGAATTGCTTCCTTCTTTTTTGGATTGCACAATTTCAGGTTTGTTTTGCCATATTTCCCATTTTTCTGTACTGTTTTGTTTGCCAAAACCACCCAGTAAGGGACAACTTAAAATCTGAAATGTGTTTATCTTCCTGACTGCTTTGGTTCACCCTTCCAACTTCCTAGCACCAAATTACAGAAGGAAGTTTATTCTCATCATCAAGACACACTGGTCCTATTGAGAACTCATTCTCAGAGATAACCTCTTGTTGGGGCCCCAATGTCAGAAGAGTTTCTTGGCTCCATTGAAAGTGATCTTGTGCTTTTTCTTGCTATGGTTGCTGCACAGAAGTGCGGTAGTGAAAGTCTTAAAAGTCATTTTATGTGTTTTACCCTTCCATATTCCCCAAGTCAAGAAATCTCTGGCTCTTGATTAAAATGTTCTCTTCTCTATCCTTAGGATCCGCAATACAGTTTTAAAGTGTACAACAGCCCATGTGTCTAACTATCTTGGAATTGTTGCCTTGTTGAAGGGGAACAGGTGTTCTTCTGAATAGGGAAATCCATATGCACAGTGGCAAAGGTCCTGTCCTTACCTATCACATCTGAGCTTTATGCAGGCAGTAATGGGTTATGACCTGGTTACAGCCATCAGCATCTTTTCCTGTGTGGTCTTTCTAGGTCAACAGTTGTTCTGGGAAATGTGGTGTCAAATGTTCCTGTTTGAGGCTATTCAATTCCACAGTCTTGTTCAATGTACAGAAACTATGAGTCCACACTAACAATTAGAGAGTTTGATAGTCACTAGTTCTCTTAGTCCTGCCTTAGACCAGCAGAATTTTTGGCCTTTGCAGGGACAGAGAATACAGATGTGACTGCATTTTTTGAATCACTTGCTAGTTTGGGTCCTGTGTAGTTAAAGATTATGGGAGTATGTATACTTTCATGGCCATTGATAAGGAAGATGTTTTTGGAATGATTCCATTATAAGGAGACATATTTCCAGTTTGCAGGCCAATTAACAATCAGAATGTTAGTCAAGAGCACATAGGCATATTCATATAGCCTTGGGATCTTCTGGGGAAAGTGATACTTGCTGCTATAATAGACAATTCTAAAATCTCTATGGCATTGCATGACAAAATATCATTTTTTTACTCACATAAAGTGAGGGTGGGAGAGCTTCATTTCATACTGTCATTTAAGAATTCAAGCTTCTTTCATATAGGACATCATCTTTAAATATGGCTTCAAAGGTTGTTGCAAATGGATATTGCTTGTTGCTGTAATAAGCAGAGGTTGATAAAATGTTTCCATGAATTGCTAGGTGGCAAATATTTCTTTAATTTTGTGAGCCATGCGGTTTTGTTGCAATTATTCAAATCTGCCATTGTAATGGAAGAGCAGTTGTAGTTGTAGTTTTGTTCTGTTAAAACTTTATTTACAAAAACATACAGTAGGCTAGTGTTAGCTGTCAGCTATAGTTTTCTGATGCCTGGACTAATTTTGTGTGGGATGTATTTATAATTCAGATATAGAAATAGCATATATTACTTCCACTCATTCTGTTGGCCAGAAATCAATGATTCAGTTTTAGCCTAACTGCAAGAGAGCCAGATATGTAGTTTAGTGGGGTGTCTAGAAGAAGAGTAAAGGATATCATGGGCCCCAGGGATATTTTCTATACTTTTCAACAGCTTAATGTGAATTGACTCTCCCTGGCAAACCAGAAGTTTCTAATACTGCAGTTTTGTGGTTAGGATGTTAGATCACTTCAAGTGATACTACTTCCTACTGTGGTTTTTGTCTAAAAAAGCACCACTATGACAAGGCTCCAAAAAAGTTATTTTACAAGGTACATTGAAAATTTCACTGCTTTTCTGATTTTGGTACTGATGCTTCAGAGAACTGGAGGAAAGTTGCCTGTATTTAAATGGAAGTAAATGGGTGCTGCCTCAATCCTCCCTGGCTGAAGGTGCAGCAGGAGACCTTCCATAGTTGTAGGTTTTAGCAGAGACTCAACCTAAGAAAGCCTACAGGAAGGTGGTTAGTCCTCAGCAGTCTTCTTTCCTGTGACTTTTTGGACAGGATTGGAAGATCACTGTTTATATAATGTTTATTCCATATAATAAATAAGCTGCTAAAGAATACATTTTATTTCTCTGAAAAGAATTTTCTCTTCTGATTTTTCTTTCAGCCACATCATTCTCCATCAAGTGACTAGTAATAGATGCATTTTGAACTTAATAAGCTAATAATCAAGTAAGACAGAGAATATAAGCCCAATGTTTTTCAAATGCAATCTAAGTTTGTCTTGAGCCATTAATGGGATGTTTTCATAATGTGCTCTTTTACCTTTCTGAGGACTAGACCTTTCCCCAAGTTCACCCAAAACTAAGTTGTCCGATATGGTTTGGCTGTGTCCCTACCCAAATGTTATCTTGAATTGTAGTTCCTATAATCCCCATGTGTTATGAGAGGAACCCAGTGGGAGGTAATTCAATTAGGGCAGTTAACCTCATGCTGTTCTCGTGATAGTGAGTGAGTTCTCATAAGATTTGATGGTTTTATAAGGGGCTTTCCCCGCTTTTGCTCAGCACTGCTCTCTCCTGTCATCATGTGAAGAAGGACATGTTTGCTTCCCCTTCCGCTGTGATTGTAAGTTTCCTGAGGCCTCCCCAGCCATATGGAACTGTGAGTCAATTAAACCTCTTTCCTTTATAAATTACTCAGTCTCTAGTATTTCTTCATAGCAGTGTAAGAACAGACCAATACAGTCCGTATGAGAAGTGCAGTGTTTGTTACAGACAGAATGAAAAGAGAAGGAATAAGGTAATAGTCAACTTTTAACATGCAAAATGGGATTTTTCAGTGGGTCTTGAGATCCAATATGAGACTATTTTAAAAGTTATAGGGGGATAATCTGAACAGAGTCCACATGGGAGGTCCATTTTTAGAACTTAAAGGTGTCTACACCACCAGTGCCAACTGACACGAGGCAGAGTCACCCAGGGAATATTAACAGGCTCTGATGTAGCCAAGGCAAAACAAACTACAACCTAAACCTGTCATTGACTTCAGGTGTGATGTGATGTGATACCAAGATAGTGATGTGATACCTACACTCAGTGTGGATCCAAGGACCGTATTTAGCTTCAAATTCATGTTCCCTTTCACCTGTCTTCCCATTACCCTCAGACACCTAGAAACGAATTAAAGGATAGAAACAGAGGGAAGGAATGCCTCTGAGAAGCACTTTTATCTAAGGGAAATTGAGTAAAACTTAAAGGTACTATTAAACCATAGAGTCAGACCTCAAGTAAACATATTGGACATTTAGGTAATTTTTTTTCTTGCTAACCATCTCAGGAGAAGGGCTGATTGGATAAATCAAGAAGTTACGTTTTCTCACCACATCTGAATTGATTTGTGAGTTAAATATTTGCTATCCTGCTACACTGGTTAATGAATTAAAATTAAAAGAAAATTTAAAAGAAAATCAGGTAAAATTTTATTGTATTTCAAACTCTCAGCTAATTGAAAAATATTTGTATTATCTAAACATATATACTTACGTCCACTTAATCTGAAAGAATCAAGTACGATAAGTAAAAGCACTTTCTCTTAACATTTGGCAGAGAGGAAAATTGGATGTACTCTAAGCTTTATAATAGTATACCTCAAAAATTTTTTAAAAGAATAATATACTTCATAGGCTGACTTTATGTAACTACAGTAGTTTCCTTTAAATATACAAATGTCTTTTAAAAATATATATTGTTCCAGAAAAGTTACTTTTCTTCTTATGCAATTGATAGCATCACAGAAAAAGGCAAATCACTACATATTTGCCTGTCCTTAATATTGACTGAAATCACAAGCCATTTTCTACCTTTAAGCTTCCTGCCTATTCTACATGTTATTACTTTGTGCCAAAGATGGAAATTTATCATAAATAAATTCAATGCATATTAAAGACAGGAAGCATTCTCATGGCAGAGGTGGGGAGCATTTTTTGTTTCCACTTGTTTAAAAGGGAATATTTTATTCATTTCTTACTCTTTCTCCAGGGTAGCATGCAAACAGAGTCATTCAACTGTTTCTTGCAGCCCCACTCTGTCCCTCTGTCTCCATGCATATGTTTGACTTAGATGAGCCTCTCTGGGCATTTGGGAATGCGTGAAGCGAGCTAAGCCTCCCTGATGAGAGTTGTCATTTCTGAGATGAAGCTCTTGCCTGGCTGCTTGCTGTAGTTGCAGCTGAAGTCTGGAGAGCTGCTGGGACCTTGTGCAAAGGCTCACAGCAGCTGTGCTATCAGGCGGCCAGACTGGCACTCCCTCCCTGGCCACCACTGCCTCTGACCACAGTAGATTGTAATTCAATAGAACTCAAATCTTTAGCTGCCTAGAGCAGCCAGGCAGCAAGCCCAGAGGCCCTTTCAAATCAGGGTTTTTACAGTTATTTTAATCCACGGGAGATGCCAGCATTTCTCTGCATCCCAAAGACAAGCAAAACTGTACAAACAGAGGCTGGTAACATACAAAATTTTGAGGAGGAAATTGAGCCAGATTCTCTCATGGGAAAAAAATGAGAGCAAATGTATGTGTATGTACATTCACATACATGGTGAGCCACCATGCCCAGACTTCATTGTGTTAATCTGTTGTATATTTTGACACTTCAAGGACATATTCAGGTAGGAAATGATATAATAAATAAATGGTGAGTGAAAGTAAATGCACACACAAACCATTTTTGTACAAGGAGCCTGTAGCCGGCACACTGCAGATCATATGACTGTTTTTTTCCTCTGAGTAAATATTATTAGAGTCACTTGCTCTCCTTGTTGGATTAGGTTGGACACTAAATCATTGATAGTTAATAGTGATTTAACTCTGCCACGTCATCCAAATTTGTCTTAGCACTAGTTATTACACAAATCTGGGAAGCAATACCAACCACATAACTCAGGAAAAGCAGTACAGCCTGGTAGTTAGACCAGCCTCTGGGATCAGGCTGCCTGGGCTCAAAGCCTGCTCTGCCATTTACCAGTGATGAAAATTTGACCACATTTGTAACCTCTCCGTACCCTCTGAGATGAGAAAGATAATGATGATAACTGTAGTGAGGATTAAGTGAGTAAATTTATGCAAAGAATATAAGGTAGTATCTGGCACATAGTAGGTGCTATTCAAAGTGTGATCTGTAGATCAGCAGCATCTGCATCATCCAGGAGCTTATTAAAAATGCAAATCTCCAGACCCTGTCCCAGACTGACTACATCAGAGTCTGAATTTCAGCAAAATTTCTATTGACATTAAACATCTGAGAAGCATTGCTATGTAAATGTTGGTGTTGCTATTTCAGATTGGCTTTAACTAGCTTATGTTGTCAGGGTGAGAGAGGCACTCCTGCTGATTTGCATTTTCCTTCCAGGCTCTGAGCTCAAAGGAGAGACTTTTTCCTCTCTGACACTGGTCTCTGATTATCCTGACATCATGGCAAAGAGTGGACTGCACACTTGTGAACCTGCCTTCTGTATCATCCTCAACCTGCATCTCAATCTTTTTTTTTTTTTTTTTTTTTTGAGACAGAGTCTCACTCTGTTACCCAGACTGGAGTGCAATGGTGCAACCTTGGCTCACTGCAACAACCTCTGCCTCCTGGGTTCAAACGATACTCCTGCCTCAGCTCCTCAGCTTCTCAAGTAACTGGGACTACAGGCACCTGCCACCACACCTGGCTAATTTTTATATTTTTAGTAGAGATGGGGTTTCACCACATTGGCCAGGCTGGTCTTGAACTCCTGATCCACCCACCTCGGCCTTCCAAAGTGCTGGGATTACAGGGGTGAACCACCATGCCCAGACTGCATTCCAATGTTGAATGTTTACTTTGTATGCAGATCCCAGTTTATCTGACTCCAGTCAGCTAATTTAACCCTAAGTCTCCATTATTGTCTTTGCTTGTCAGCTTTATTTTATGTCTTGAACTATACACTGCATCCTGATATCTTCGCTGCTTAGTTGGAAGGTTCTATGACCAATTGCCCTTCCTGATCAAAGTAGGGAGAACATTAGGAATATATTAGGAGAAATAAAAGAGTTGGGATTATTTAACACTTCTCTCCTAGGCTCCACACTGCACAGAAACATTGGATTTTTATAGTTGTCTCCAAGAGGCAATTTTCTAACAGAGATTTTATAGCAGAGAAGAGAGCTTGGCTTTTAAACAATGCAAAGGTCAACAAAGCAAAATTTGCTTTATTTATGGTATGGGTGTGACATTTGGACCTCTTAGCATCCAACATTCTATTGGCTTTAGGAAAGAGCTCATCACCACACCTGCTTGCTTTATTTCACATTAAATGGTCTTTAGTTAAGAGGTTTGGAAACAGAAATTTTCCATGGGCATTCATGCCAAGCTTGTCACAGTTCCATGATGCTTGGCCAATAATGCAATGAGAATGGATGACACCAGGACGCCAGGGCCCTTGGTGTGTGGCGAATTGAAGGAATGTAATTGTATGTGAAATGGACAGACGAAGTGCTACAAGGGCACACTGGCACCTAACTTAAAGTAGCAGAGCAGCCCTGTTGAGAGGCAGGAATTCACAGCAGCAATAAGCCTTGTATCCTGCCATGGATCAAATTGGAAAAGGGGAAAGGCTAGTTATTTGTAGACTGTGAGATTAATGTGACTCACAAACGATTTCAATCGTGGATGTCCAAACTGCTTGGAAGAACTGCTCAGCCATCCACAATTATTGATTGCCTCCTCTGTGTACAGCACTGTGAAAGCAGCTGAGGGACAAAACGAAGTATAAAACCTAGGTCCTTTCCTCCAAAGAACTTACAATATACACACATCTACATGAAAGAAAATAAAATTTAGCAGAGGTAAGTTGAAGGCTCTAAACCAATAAGGGGAAGATTCTTCTCTTTAGTCTAGAGGGGCCAAGACAGCATGAGTGATGGATGGCAGCATGCATTTTTTTAATACTTTACTGCTAGCTTAGACAGAATTATCTATCTAATCACTGGAAGAACTGGACAACCACAGGCCATTCCACAAAGATGGCCTTACTGCGTGGCAAAGAGCAGAACAAATGCACCCTGTCTGTAGGCAGGCATCTAGGAAAGTGAACACAGAAAGTCTGGTGGATATTAGATTACTTCATGCTGACTTAGCACTTTCTTCAAAGCTCACCAATCAGAAAAGCCATTTCTCCTCCCTGGAAATACATCCTCTTCCCATCTGCCTACCTGCTATCATTGCCTGGAGTTTATGCTATTTTTAATTGACTCTGTAAATTGAAATCTGTGCAAGAAACCAAATGAACAAATAAACACTGCCACCATTATTTTTCTTTAAATCTGTGTTTTGTGCTGACAATGTTTATATATATTGAATGCCTATCTAGTGTTTTCTTCTCATTAAACTAGTTTTCTGTGTTTGATATAGCATTGTAACTATAAAATAAAGCTTTAGAATAAAGATTGTATGATGTGAAAATTGTGACCTCTGTCTCTAAGAAATATATTACATCCTTATATTTCATTGTGGTGATTGTCTTGAAGGTCTTAATATAGGTGACTGCTAGAAAGTTCCTTTCTCATCAGCCTCATTGAGAACTGTTAAAGAAACACTTATAATAAGTCAAGAGAAGGCCTGGGAGAAACAAGAAAACTACAGTGTTTGGACTGTTATGTGGAAGGCAGATAAGATTTACTCTGTGGCCTCATTTCATGTAACTAAGGGCAAAGACTAGAAGTCATGTGGAGATATTTTACTTATATATGAGGAAAATTTTTCCAACAGTGTGAACCACTTAAATATTGAAGAGGGTTGTCTTGGGAGATTGTGAATTTTCTATGTCTAGAAATTTATCAACCAAATCACTTTTTTAAAGGTTATTTTAAGCATCAGATTGCTGGTGGCTAGATCAGAAGCTCCTAAAAACCTCTTCTAAAACTAGTGGTCTCATTGGCTGTTAGATTAATCCAGGGAATATATAAAATATAAAGATTCTGTATAGAGATTCTGATCCAGTGAGATTTGGGAGAGCCCCATATGTGGATCAGAGTTTCTCATACTATACATGGGTATAGTATGCCATGGAGGGGCCTGTGTTGAGGATGATGGAGTTCAGGATACTCTACCCCAAAATGTGATGCCTTGGCATTTGCAAAAACAGTGAAAGCAGGAAAGTCTCTATGACCTCCTGCCATTCCTCTCTGAAGCAGGCCATAAAAGCCTGAAAGGTCGTTCACTGGCCTTCTTCCCTTATCTCCTGAAGACCCTCATGAAAATGTACCCTGCCCTATATCTGGAGGAAAGGAACAAAGACACAGAGATGCCAAGAAGAATCCGAACAGATGGGCTTTGCTAAATTCCTCCCAGTTTATTATCATTAGATCATACCTCCTTTTGTCCAATCATACTTCTACATAACTGTCTACTCGCCATCAAACGTAAGCATAAAAATACATAGTTTTCTCTTTTTCGTGGAACTACCTTTGGGTCTTCATTTCTGAAGGCTCTTGTGTCATGTAAAATTTATACTAAATAAATGTATATGCTTTTCTCTTGCTACTCTGACTTTTATTATATGTGCTTCCACCATGAACCTAATAATGAGTGAGGGAAAGATATTACTTTTTCTCTCCTACAGGTGTCCTCAAGAGCACCCTTGGGCTCTATGATTCACTAGAAGGACCCACAGGACTCAGGAAAGCTCTTAGACTTATGGTTGTGGTTTATTGTGAAAAGATACAAATTAGTATCAGCAAAGGAAAAAGGACATCAGGTGCAAGCTTCCAGGTGTCCCCTCTCAGTTGAAGTTGCATGGGAATGAATTTAATTCTTCCAGCAACAATGTGTGACAACATGTGCAAAGTATTGCCAACCGGATAAACTCACTCAAGCCTTGGTGTCTAGGGTTTTCATTGGGGGTCAGTCACTTAGGCAATCAGTACCTGAGTGATTGACCTTAGCTATTCAATCTCCAGCACTCCAGATCTCATACGGAGTACATAGCATGGCCATTCATAACATGGCCCACAGCTTTGGGCATACAAAACCACTCTTATCAGACAAGATATTTTGAGGGCTAAAAGGTTACCACCCAGGAGTCTGTCAAGGGCCAGTCCCTTTTTTTTTTTTTTTGAAAGTGCAGTGTTTGAGTAATGCTAGTCTGCTGAATTAACCCTTCACTGTACACATAGATACAGTTGTGGCTGGAGATACTGATCCCGTCAGTTCTCAGGAGGCCAGTGCCCCTAGGCCTGGCATCTTAGCCATGAGCAGCCTCTTCTGGGCTTCTTTAGGGTCTGATGCAGGTGGGATAGGAAAATGTTGGGAAACACTGATAGATATTTAAATACCTCTCCAGGTGATTCTAATGAACAGTGAAGGTCGGGACCTTTGTGGCTAGATGATTTTTAACAATTTTGAAACTGTTGTTTCTATGAGTATTGAAGTTATAGTTCCTTGCAGATGTCTTTCACTTTATCTGCATACTTATTTGCTTAAGTTTAGTTCCTGGCCAATTATAGCATATTTTGGAGAAGCATTTCAAACAAACGCTACGGCCCCTGTTAAGATGAAGAGAAAACATTCCAAGTGCATTCCCAGATGAGGAGGCATCGGGAAACCCTCAGGTTATACTAACAGGGAGTCTGGTGGGGTAGGTTCTCTAATAGGCTTTATAAAGACCTTAGGACAAAAGACTCTTGTCATTGAAAAATGATGTAATGAAAAGATGTGTAACAAATGATTGAATGATGGTGTCTTCAATTTTGTGGAATTTCTATTTTGCGGGAACTCTGGCATGTCACATGTCTCTCTAGGTCCCATTATCTTATCAGCTAGTTAGAATTAAATGAAACTATATCTGCATGATTATAGTGCTAAATATAAAGGGTATTTCTGAGAAGTTAGCAAATGTAAATGTTAAATTAATTACCAGACTAAAATTTTGTAGTCACTAAAGTAGTTTATAGCACATGATATGCCCACTTAGGTTATATGTTCTAAAAATTAATTAATTTGCATTTTGATATAAGCTTTCTTCTTTGTAATTTGCTTTGAGCACAAACACTAGGTCTCTCTTATTTTCTTCCCTACATATTACTGTGCTCTCTACACTTCTAAGATGATTTTCATTCCTCGGTCTCTCCCTCTCCTTTGATGTTCTCTCATTCTTTTTGTTTAGAACCTCATTTCTGTCCCTTAAATATAGTTGTGCCCAATTATAAGGTCCTATTCTTAGTGCTTTATGGTTTTTTTGTTTTTGCTAATTCCAACAGAAAGGTAATTAAATAACAAATGTGTATTGAGTGTCTACTCTGTGCCAAACAGTGTACAAGGCACTAGGGGCAAGCAGGGACTTGAAGGTCAAAGAAAGACCCTGGCCTCACAGGCTCAGACTTTAACCTCTCACAAATTTGATAAAATTAACAATTTGTATTCAGTTCCTCTCCTCTGCAGTTCCAACCTGAAATTGCAAATGAAACCCCTCTTTTTGGAAGTCCTGTTGGCAGTGCATCCCCAACGCAGAAAAATACCAAAGTCACTCTTTTTCCCTGTAAACCTACTCCTTTGTGTGTGTGTGTGTGTTCCCTTTCTCTATTAAATAACATTGTCCCAAGCTCCCATATTAGTAAGCCTGTCATCTTCTGTGTAGTCACTCAGTCACGAATTCCGGTTTATTTCGTCTGTGATATGCCTCTCAAGTACATAGCCTTTTCTCCAATTCTGCTGTCTTAGTATAGGCCCCTGTCAGCTCTTGCTGGCACAGGTACAGCAGCCTCCTAATTGTGTTTATGCTTCCAGTTATCACATGGCCCCAGAATTGTCTTTCTCCTCACACACTTTTCTGCATGTTGTTTTTTGGTTACTTTCAGTGTAGCACATAACCCTTCCCGGCGTGGTCCTAACTATTCTTTCATCCTCTATCACTTTCACTTGTGCCCTTGTGCCCAGGCAACACTGAACTACACAGAATTTCCTGCACAATCCCATGTCTTTCCGTGCCTCAGTGCCTCTGATGACCCCTAGGCCCGGGTGCCCTTTCTCCACATCTTTGCTTGATAAACTTCAGTGACCAAGGGCTAGTTCAGGTCCTTCTGTGAAGCTGTCTCCATATTTCCCAGGCAGCTGTTTCCACATCTTCCAGTTCTTTTGTTATATTTCTCTTATAACACTTTTCACACAGTCGTTTGTATTCTCTGGATCTTGTTTCATATCTGGAACAGAATAGATGAACAATTCTTTTTCTTTCTTTTTTTGATGACTCTTGGGTAAGCAAAATAAAATTTGTCATACTTTTATATCTAAGGTTCTGTATCTATATAATCCTTAACAACTTATTTTAGCATTAGTAAAAGACTGAATTGTTGAACAGTAGATATATTTAATTTTAATATTTAATTAATTAAGTGCCATTGTGAGATGTGAGCTTTGACTTGCTGGGTTCACATTTAGCTGAGAATTACATCTTAGTACAAAAATAGAATTCTTTTTTTTATATCTCTAACTTTCCTTTCTTAAAATATATTGCGATAGAGGAGTTGCACCAGAAAAATTAAGATAGTCCACTTTGCCTAACATATTGTCGGCAGGTAGTTTGAAGGAACTGAAAGCATTCTGAGATTTTGCAAAGCATAACTGCTTTTGATTCTATGCCTATATTGTTCTTAATATTGTACTTTATACTTTAATGAAGTGAAAAGTACAGAATAATAATCTGATTTCTTTTTCTTCCTTCATGGGTTAGTAGGGATATAAATGATAGGAAAGCATATAGTTAATTCCATTTATTCTATTTATTCATTCATAAATGGGTTATGTACCTATTATCGCCATTTTCCATGGTAGGATTATTGAGTCCAGTTGTTATGTGAATCTTTGGGTTTTCCTTTCAATTCCAGGTATTGTAACGTGATATGTGAGTAAGTTTGTTATTGTTGCAGTGTGCTCCAGGAATACATTCCTACTAATCTGATTGTCTCCACAGGGTAGATTTTGCAGATACACTTCAACTCATTTACAGTTCAGGACAGCATGAGAGCAGGGCGATAATAAAGATTTAGTAACGTTATTGGTGTATTTGGCTACATGTGGGTATTTGTATTTCTCCAGATTCTTCTTGGATTTAGTGTTATTTCTGAGGGATTTTTCTTTTCAATGAGTTTCATCTAAGATTGTTAAGATGCATAGAAAGAATAGACAAGATTCTCCCTGACAAAACATTTAAATAGAAAAGCACTCAGGCTATAGTATAGAATGGAAATAAAAATTGAGAAAAGTGTTAAACTGACTCCAAACATTAACTTTTTATAGTGGATTGAGTGGTTCCAAGTTGTAGAGGGACCTATCCAAAATGGTACAATTAAAGCAAAAATGAATTTTAAATACTCATTTCCCCAACTAAGTGTGTGCTGTTATGACACTTCAGCTATTACTCATTAATTACTGCATAATTTGTGAGGCAAATTAAACAGATCTATAGCCATTGGATAAATGATCTCCACTCCAGCAGCTTGCAACTGTCTGTGGTTCCTTGCACATACTAGGTGTTTTCATTGCTGTTTTGTCTTTACTGATTTAGTCCCATCTGCTAGAGTGTACATAACTTCTGCTCAGTCGTTAGGGCTCGTAGCAGGTGACACTGATTGCAAGATGTCTTCTTGTTACTCTCAGGCTGGGATAGGTGCCTCTTTTTTACGTATGTCTATCAGTGTATTTTTCCATCCCATTTTTACAATTACCTTTTCACATGTCAGTTTCTACTATTAGACTATGAGGTCCTTGAAATTAGAGGTTGTTCTTTATTTATCAATGCTTCACGCTATGTTTTCTTTCTTTCTTTCTTTTTTTTTTTTTTTTTTTTGAGACGGAGTCTGGCTCTGTCGCCCAGGCTGGAGTGCAGTGGCCGGATCTCAGCTCACTGCAAGCTCCGCCTCCCGGGTTCACGCCATTCTCCTGCCTCAGCCTCCCGAGTAGCTGGGACTACAGGCGCCCACCACTTCGCCCGGCTAGTTTTTTGTAGTTTTAGTAGAGACGGGGTTTCACTGTGTTAGCCAGGATGGTCTCGATCTCCTGACCTCGTGATCCGCCCGTCTCGGCCTCCCAAAGTGCTGGGATTACAGGCTTGAGCCACCGCGCCCGGCCTATGTTTTCAATGTAGTAGTAAATACTGTACAAGTGTCTGTAGAACGAATACATGAAGCCAACTCTCAAATACTAGAATGTTCATTGCTGTGAAGCACTATTGAAAACTCTTATTTTGAAAGCTGAATTAAACATATTATCACCTACATATGGACACATCTGAATCACTACATTAAATTACTGTGTTTAATTTAGTTCTAAAATAAAAGCAGTGTCTTTTGTCCTCTAGTTTTTTAAACAGAAAGGGAAAAGTCGTAAGTGTAAATTGCCTCCCAATATAATCTCTTGAGTTCATATTTAATAAAGATAAGTTACTCAATCAACAATTATTCCATGTGTGAGGGTATTTGTACATAAATCATTTAGTCTGGCTTAGATTTAACATTGATAGGACATAATTGATCTTTAAAAGTTTTATGAAGAATCACAGACTGTGAAATTAAAGGCGGTTGAATTGTCTAATTTTGCCTTTCCATCAAGCAGACACCTGTTTTATTGGTAGTGGAAACCTTGTTTTATATGTATTATTGACCAGTCCATTAATTAACTGTCTCACAATAATTAACATCATGTTACCTTTTAGTTTATATCAGGAAAACCTACCAGAGTTTTCTAATCTGATAAACTGCCAACTAGAGTTTTCCCACTCCCCCAAAATGTTTAAAGGTGTCATGAAAGAGGTGTATTATGTTTTCTGGCTTATGATTTGGCAATCCAATTTGTCATTACATATTACACAGAGTTGTCATGGATGAGAAGAGGTGGAAAATATCCAGTACGCCAGTTTTACTCTGATTCTGTCAATCTATAACAAGCTGCCCCTTGAAATTTGCTTTCTGATTATTCATAAGGATTGTCACTGTTCTTGGAAAAGGGAAAATGAAAAGTGCACAATAGGCCAGGCACGGTGGCTCACACCTGTCATCCCAGCACTTTGGGAGGCCAAGGAGGGTGGATCATCTGAGGTCAGGAGTTTGAGACCAGCCTGACCAATATGGTGAAACCCCATCTCTACTAAAAATACAAAAAATTAGCAAGGCATGGTGGTGGATGCCTGTAATCTCAGCCACTCGAGAGGCTGAGGCAGGACAATTGCTTGAACCTGGGAGGCGGAGGTTGCAGTGAGTCAAGATCGCACCACTGCACTCCAGCCTGGGTGACAGAACAAAACTCCCTTAAGAAAGAAAGAGAGAGAGAGAGAGAGAGAGAGAGAGAGAGAGAGAGAGAGAGAGAGAGAGAGAGGGAGAGGGAGAGGGAGAGAGAGAGGGAGAGAGGGAGGAAGGAAGGAAGGAAGGAAGGAAGGAAGGAAGGAAGGGAGGAAGGAAAGAAAAGTACACAATAGTCAGTTTGTCACTGAAATCTTTGGAAAGTATTGCATGTTTATGTATTTGTCTCATCCCCAAAATTAATGGTTCAGGAGGTCACCTGTATTACTTTCCTATTGCTACTATAAGAAATTACCACAGTCCAGGAGTGGTGGCTCATTCCCATAGTCCCAGCACTTTAGGAGGCCAAGGCAGGAGGCTCACTTGAGCCCAGGAGTTTGAGACCAGCTTGGGCTACATAATGAGATCTCATCTCTATAAAAAATAAAAAAATTAGTGGAGTGTGGTGGCACACACCTGTAATCCTAACTACTCGGGAGGTTCAGGTGGGAGGATCGCTTGAGCCCCGGAGTTAGAGGTTGCAGTGAACTATTATTGCACTGCCGCACTTCAGCCTGAGTGATAGAACAAAATCCTGTTGCTAAAAAAATAAAAATAAAAAAAGAAAGAAATTACCACAAACTTAGTGTCTTAAAATACCACAAATTTACTAGCTTACCTCAGTCCAAAAGTGGGTTTCACTAAGCTATAACCATAGTGTCAGCAGGATTCATTCTGGAGGCTTGAGCAAAAAATCTATCTCCTTAGCTTTTCCAGCTTCTGGAGGCCACCTGCGACCCTTGGCTCATGACATAGTCCTCCATCTTCAAAATCAGCAACCACATCACTCTGACCTTTACTTTGATTACATTGGGCTGCCCACATAATCCAAGATAATCTCCCCATCTCAAAGCATTTAACCATGTCTACAAAATCCCTTTTGCTCTGTGTGTTGGGCATCCCCAAGAACACTCCCAAGTTTAATTCTTTGCTGGGAGGACTCACAGGATTCAGCATATAGTCATACTCACAGCTATGATTTATTATGGCAAAAAAACACCCAAAACAAATAGAAGCCAATCAAGAGAAAGGCCCTTGGGCAAAGTCTGGAAGAAATTGTGCACAAGGTTTCTAAGGTCCTCTCTCGATGGAGTCACCAAGGATGTGCTTAATTCTCCCAGCAATGGGTTGTGACAACACATGTAAAATGTTAACTGAAGCAAGTCATTAGAGACTTAGTGTCCATGGTTTTTACTAGGGCTGGTCATATAGGCAACTTCTACCTATCATGTACTAAAATTCCAGACTCCCAAAAGCAAAGGAGACATTCAGCATAAACTGTATTGTTTGCCAAAACATTTTAGGCACAGTGAGCAACCCTTATCCGTTAATAGTGGGAACCCTCTAAAGTCTAAATTCCCAGATACTATCCAAGGGCCAATCCTAGAAGTAGGCCTTTTCAAGGATAGCAATTTAAGACTGCTGTGTTAACTTGTTTCTTCACATCATATAAGGTCATTTATTTTCAGGTTTCAGGGACATTTTAAGGGGAGACATTATTCTGCCTACAGTGTCCTTATATTTTTGTATACTCAGACCTCTAGCCCAGTGTCTTGCATTTAGTGAGTACACAGGAAATTTTCCTGTGGATCATGATTTGGCATATTCCCCTGTGGCCCGGGCTTAGCAAATGGCATTAACATCCACCCAGTACCTGAATAGAAAATCTATTTTGGTCCTTTCCTTTTTACTGTCCTTCATATCCAATCAATCACGAAGTCCCATGAATTCTACTCTAAGCATTTTTTGATTTCCTTTGGATTCACAACTGTACTGACACTGTAGTTCAGGCCACCATAACTTCTTGACTAGCTTTGTCTATAAACTCTGGGCTAGTTTCAAGCTCTAGTTTTGCTTCTTTCCAGTCCTTTCTCCAGCCAGAAACAAGTGTCTTCTTTTAGAACACAAATCAAATAGTGTTATTGTCCTATTAAAACCCCTTCAGTGGTATCTGTACTTCTCCAGACTCAATGTTTACCCTCTTGCCTTGCACACTATACAGTTTCCAGTCACACTGAATTTCTCTTGGTTTCTCAGACACGCTCCCTCAGGTCTTACATGAGTTTGTTCCTTTGTACTAAACACTTTCCCCTTTCTTTGCCAAGTTAATTCTGGTTATCCCTTTACTTGGGTCTCAGCATAAATATTGTTTTCTCAGGGAGATCTCACCAGCCTTCTAAATCGGTCAAGTCCCTTTACCACATACTCCTTGGCACCTGAACTTTCCCTATCATTGCACTCATCCACAAAGTTATGATTTTGTCTCTCTCTCTACTAGGTTATACTCTCCACTATAGTAGAGTCTCTGCTTTGTTTTCTTTTATTTCACTAACAACTAGCATATGAATTTGGGCATACTAGGTTTTCAATAAATATTTCCTAAATTAGTGAATGGATTACTACCTAAAACTTTTAAGAGTGATTGTATGGCAGCTTTGGAAAACAGCCTAGTAGCTCCTCAAAAGGTCAAACATAGACTTACTGTATGACCTAGCAATTTCACCTCCATGTATGTATTCATGAGAAATGAAAACATACATTAGTGATTTTCCAGAGCAGAGGAAGTTGGAAAGAAATGGGGAGTGACTGCTGAGTATGGGGGTTTCATTCTGAGGTGATGACAATGTTATAAAGCTGATTATTGTAATGGTTGCACAATTCTGTGAATATATTAAAAACTATTAAATGGTGCACAATTTGTAAATTGTACAGTATATGTGTTGTATGTCAGTAAAGCTGTTATTAAAAAAGAATGATTGAAAACCAACCAATGTATCATTCAACTTTGAAAGAGAGCTGATGTCTAATATAGATTAAGGAGAACATTAAACTCAAGAAATACTAATTGAATGAGTGAATAGCCTATTATCTTCCCAAGACTACTGCATTCTGTGTTGCCTGAAATGTCCAGTCAGCTAGTTAACTTCACAACTTAAGCACTCACATACATGCTTTTCCTTGGGTTGACTATTGTACTTTGGTAAGAAGCAGAAAGGCTTTATGTATATTACGTGAAATATTTTAAAAAGGAATGAATTCAAGGGTTGAGATTTAATAAAATTAATACTTTTAAGTCATTCATCAAGAACACCCTTAACTAACACTGGCTGTCCCTCCTCCTTTGCCCCAGCCACTGCTAGTGTGTGGTACAGGGTAATGAATGAAATGACTGATTCAGGTTTAGGTGCCAGCAGGTGTCCTCGTTATTGCTTTTGCAATAGTGTAATATCACCTTAGTGAAAAAGGCAAATAGCTTCTTCTTAGCATGAAATTAGTTTTGACCAAATGATTACCCTGAAAGGATCTCAAGGAATCCATGCAGATCTATAGACCACAATGTGAGCGCTGCTGTCCTAAGTGATATAAAATCACAGAAGCCTTATAACAAAGGGTCAGAATGTGTTTACAGATCTCCCTGTTATTCGATATTAGGTTGTGTCCAAGTGGTCCTTGCTTTTAGGATTGATAATCATTGCAATCAAGGTGGAAATTATTTGGTCAAATTTCTTTTTTTTTCTTTTCTTTTCTTTTCTTTTTTTTTTTTAAGACAGGGTCTCACTCTGTTATCCAAGCTGGAGTATAGTGGACTATAGTGGAATAGCTCACTGCAGCCTCAACCTCTGGGCTCAAGCAATCCTCTCATCTTAGCTTCCCAAGTAGCTGGGGTTACAGAAGTGTGTCACCACGCCCAGCATATTTTAAAGTTTTTTTGTAGAAATAGGGTCTCACTATGTTGCCCGGGCTGGTCCCAAACTCCTGGGCTTAAGAAATCCACCTGCCTTGGCCTCCCAGAGTTCTGGGATTGTAGACATGAACCACTTTGCCAAGTTTCTCCTTAATGTGGTATACGTCTAATTAAGGAGACAGCTTTGCTAATTGTTAAATAATTAGCATTTCTCTGCTTTTCACTGTCAGTGGATATATTAACAGCAATCACTTCAACCTTTGTTATCTCTGGTCTTAATGTTTTTTTTTTTTCCTCTTCTGTTCTCTTCTCTCTTATCTAGAATAGTGAAATAAGGTGGCCAAGGAGGTAGAGATGGGGTCAGGGACTCTGTAGTAAGTAACCTTTCATGGCCTAAGAAGCTCACACCATTGCTCTGGATAGCTTTTCTTAGAAGCTTTCTGAATGATTTATGGTAATAGATTGGAGATGGATTGAAACATTCTGGCTGCTCCACATCTGGATACTGAGAGGCCTGCCACCAAATTCTCAATTTGAGTTAAAAGATGCCATTCAGGACACAGTTTCAGGCATAGTTAGGCTCAGCCCATGAATAATTTTCCAAGCAATGATGTAAGAGAAAAACCGCCAATGTATTCTGTGATTTGCAATTAGATTTTAAGATATAGCTACCATAATTTGTGATAACACTGAAGGATAATGTACCAGTGGCAGTTTAGGGTTTTGCAATGTGTTAGTGAATGTTGTCTTTGTTTAGCTTTTTCTACACATTTCTTCAGGGAACACTAAAATACTTCTTTGTGTTGCAGAAGATTTCTCAGCATGGCCAGGTGGCATTTAAAGAGCCTAATGAGAAAGATGACTGGGCTCCAAGTGGCAATGTCAAAAGATACATCGCAGCTGCCCTGCCTCAGAGGGCGTGGAACAAAACCACATTCTCAATTACTGCCCAGTGCTGGGGCATCACTACTCCTTCTCAGCATCCGTCTTCTTCCAGCAGTATTCATGCCCTCTTTTCATCTGTTCAAGTGGGTGCTTTGGCATGAAGGAAGCTGTGCTTTATCTCCCAAATGCATCTTGCTGTCTTTGGCACATTTGTTGTTTGTTGGTGGTGGTGCCAGGACTCAGCTGTTTCATGACAGGCTTTGAGAGAGTGAATCAATTGTCATTGTTTTTCTTTTGAAATACCCATCAGACTTTGTGATTCTCCTTTAAAATGAAAGCTGCTTCATGTTACTATCAGGAAAAGAAAATAAGTCACAGAAAATTTATATCACTTTCACATTTGATTATATTGGGTAACTGGTCAGAAGAAAATTCAGCCTTGATTTTTCACAATGTTCATTTAGGTGGGAACAAATTCTAGATTTCTCAGAAATCTCATTTTCTAGAAATATAGCATTAGGAGTATACTGATTTGGCCTTGGCCTTTAAAACTCCTGAGAGAGAGAGAGAGAGAGAGAGAGAGAGAGAGAGAGAGAGAGAGAGAGAGGGAAAGAAAAGACAAAGAAAAGAAAGAGTAAGACTTTATTATTTCCAGCTTTTCACTGTCCCAGGAGGGCAGGAACCCTCTAAGAAGTACTTTGTGAGAATCCAGGATATTGCTTCTCACTTGAATGTTATTTGAAATTTCCTGTGGACTGTGGACCCGAAATCTTAGGGTCAGGATGAAGGATTTGTGATCTAAGGATTCTTGACCCTACCTCCTAAAAAAGCACAAATTAATATTGGTAGAACTCATCACCACAGGATTACTATCCAGCTGTCTCAAATCCAGATAGAACTGAGTAATAAATTCACACAGTTGAAAGTTCTTTGTTTTTGAAGTATAAAGTTAAACCTTTTATGCCTGCTGCTGTTATTCAAAACCTAAACCAGTTTTAAGTTTAAAACCAGTGCAAGAAAACTTCAACTCTATAAGGTTTTTAGAATGATGTTTAAAATTTGGCTGAACCTAATTTATGGCTTTAAAAATGAGGAAAGCCGGAACATATTCATGCCCTACCTTTGTATATGGTTCACATTCTGTGAAATGGTCTCCACAGCATTGTGGAAACAAGGGATACTGAAAAAAGAAGCTTCTTGAAGTCAGTGTCTCCTCATGTTTTTACTAGCAATCAGCTAGTTTTGCCAGTTATGTGACCTTGAACAAAATTACCTTTCCATGCCTTAGTTTTCTCAACTGTGATATGGGAATAATAATAGTGATAACGTAGAGCGTTGCATAAGGATGAAAATAATAAATACAATAAAGCACTAGAACAGTGCCAGATACATAATAAACACTACATTAAGTGTTGTAGTTATAACTGAGATGATGCTAATTGTACAAGTAAAAAGATGAATAAAGACAATGTAAGAGAGAAGGAGAAAGTGTGAGGGGGTGGGGGGGGGAAGAGAGAGAGAGAGAGAGAGAGAGAGAGAGAGAGAGAGAGAAAGAGAGAGAGGACCTTCTTCCTGACAAGGAAGGGGAAAGGAGTTGGTGGTGACAGCTGGCATGTTCCTGGCATTCTCTTTTGGAAACTAACTTTCTAAGTGGATGGAGAGTTTTCTTGAAGACGACTGCATGGTTCATGGAGGGAGGCTTCCCTTTGGGCACAGGGTCTTTTCAGCCTTGCCAAAGATTCCCGTGTCCCTGGGATCTGCAGAGCCCCAGACATGAGGACTAATCTCAGTCATGACTATGAGAATCTCAACAGTGATTAGTGAAGACCCATGAGTATGGATTGGGGGTAGGGTGGGATAAGTCTGTTCTTCTCTACCTTTGATTCTGTAACACACACAATCTCCGTGCATTTTTAAGGGAAAGAAAACTTAGTAGGCTGGGTACGTGGAGTTGAATTTAGGTTTGTTTAAAGGTAATAAAGAAATTCAATGTTTTTTGTGTACCTGGATTGTAGACTAAGATTTATACCCATTGTGTTAATTGGCTTTTGTAATTATTGTTTATAGATGTGTTCTTGGATGTTTCACATACATATGTCCCATTTTTCAAAATATATCTTTGATAGTAGGGACCATTTAAAAATATCTGTCATAATCCTCCACCGTGTCAGAATATCACGAATATCACTCTGCACACAGCGAGTATTTAGTCAATATTGATGTTCTATACAGGGTCCCAGGATACGGTTCATAACCGGCGTACTGCGGTACAGAGGTATAACCATATCCCTTCACGAAGTCACAGGATACAAACTTTCATCAATATATGACAGTTTTTTCTTTGCACTAACTGAATATTGTCACTCAGAACTCTGTAACATATGACATAGATTAAATGGATTGTGTGATGCACTTTAGTTAATATATAACTATCATTAAAGAAAGAGCATGTGAGAACATTTGTACCAGAATATAAGTGACTAAGGTCAGAGCAGAAGACAGTTGTATTCAAACAGCCACACAGTGCAGAAAGGCGGCAAGGGAATGCATGAAGCCATAACTAGGGAAGCTTTTATGGAAATTGTGAGATGTCACATGATTTTCATGTTACTGTTAATGACTTCGATGATGATTTTGGTATTTAGTCTCTTTCAAGTACACTGCCAAAATTCTAGAATTCAAAAAAGTGTGACAAATACTAAAAGGTTAAGAATTACCATTTTGGAATAATTATATCTTTTAAAAAATAGTTTGAGGCACTTAAATATTAGGTAGTTGATTCTTTCAGCAGCATCTTTTTGGGCCAAAAAGAGTTATTTCAGCTGGATTGCCGCCTGCCTATTGTCCAGTGGTCAAGGAGATTTTAAGCAGCAAGAACAATGAGATCTGGTATGACTTCTAACACTTCCATGCATTTCTTTGGAAAAGAGACAATTAGCCCAAATGTATTTAGATAGTTTATGCAGGAGCTTAATGTTTGTATCAGTTTCTTTTGCTCTGTAAGTCACATAGGGTTGGTGCACACACGGGCCCAAGAATATATTGTACACATAGGATATGCGTCACTGCTGAGAAACCCCGAGTTTAGAAAACCCTCAAGCTGGTAAGGGGCTGCTGGTAAACCTGTCCAATCTTTGCTCTCTAGGAAAACATTATCTGTATTACCTTGGAATGTAAGCAAATCCCCCCTGAAGAAGGCAGGGAGACTTTATTATCCTGAAGAGACTAAATAAATCTGCTCTCTGATCAGGAGAGTGACAATCTCTCTAGCTTCTATAGCTGTCTGTTATGCAAATATCCTTGAACAAAATTGTTATTGAGCAATCATTGATGTATAATGCACTGGGTTTAACACTGAGGAAGAAATGATAGAGACCATCAGATCTGAATTTGAATTTGAATTTTGCTGCATACTAATTGGGTCATCTTCGGTGAGTTATTTAACTATTATTCCCTATAAAGTGGAGAATATTTTCCTCTTTGTAGAGCTATTGAAATAATTAAGTTACATAGTGTACTTCAAGCACTTAGCACTAAACAGAAATAATCACATTGTAAAAGTTAGGATGGCATTAGGCTGAGAGTGCCAGAAAACTTGGCTATCAGTAGCGTAAAAGAACACTTTTTCTGCCTTGCATAAGTACAAGGCCAGAAATAGATACCCAAGAGCCGGTTTGGTTGCTTACTAATGCTGCCAGAGATAGGCTTGCACTGTCTTCCTTAAAATGTGGCTCTTGTCATTACAGTTGCAAATGGTTGCTGTTCCTCTAGGCCTAAATCTACTTTTCAGGAAGGAAGAGAGTGGAAGCACCCAAAAACCTTCTACTTGCAAGCTTTGGTTTTTTTTTTTTTTTTTTTTTTTTTTTTTTTTTTTTATACTTTAAGTTCTAGGGTACATGTGCATAACATGCAGGTTTGTTACATATGTATACATGTGCCACGTTGGGGTGCTGCATCCATTAACTCATCATTTACATTAGGTATATCTCCTAATGCTATCCTTCCCCACTCCCCCCACCCCACAACAGGCCCCGGTGTGTGATGTTCCCCTTCCCGAGTCCAAGTGATCTCATTGTTCAGTTCCCACCTATGAGTGAGAACATGCGGTGTTTGGTTTTCAGTTCTTGTGACAGTTTGCTGAGAATGATGGTTTCCAGCTGCATCCATGTCCCTACAAAGGATGCAAACTCATCCTTTTTTATGGCTGCATAGTATTCCATGGTGTATATGTGCCACATTTTCTTAATCCAGTCTGTCACTGATGGACATTTGGGTTGGTTCCAAGTCTTTACTATTATTTTGGAGTGAAAGCCCTTCTCAGGGACTTCATTCATATACTAACTGCCAAATTCTGAGTTACATAGATACTCTTAGCTGGGACATTGGACATTTTTAGTTAGGTACACAGTTTCCCCAAACAAAATCAAAATTCTGCTAAAAAGGAAGAAGGTGGAATAGACACTGGCTAGTTGACTGGCAGTGTCTGCCACAGACATTATACGTGTTCAGGCTGTTCATGTTCTAATACGGTACTTCTGTGAGCAATAAAAACTTTCTGTCCTGGCAGTAACAGACTCTAGTTGGTGTTTGCTTTTTATTAGACATTTATATTTAAACTTAAAAAGGTTAATTCTACTTGATCCAGTGGTCAAAGGACAGATACATTCTCAGCTTCCAGATTTCAGACAATGTGAATAACATATTTAGTGAACTCTAAAATAGAACAGAATTAACATGTCATAGTTAATAGGCCTACTGGAAAGCCTTATCAGCCCTAACACAGGTAGCCTAATTACCATATATTTTAATTTCTTCTTCTTCATTAACAGGTACTATGGGGGGCATTTTCAATGAATTGGCTCTCAGCATTTTGGCTTTAAGCTTCTGTTTCCGTCTTTATATTACCAAGAGTTGGTCAGTTGGGTATCAAGTCATTTTATGGAGCCTAGTTTCTTGGATGTGAATTAACCTGTAAGTTTAAGAATATTTATTTCAGCCCCTTTCTGTGGCATAAATGCTACTAAAATGTATTTCTCACTCCTTAATAGGAGAAAACTGAAAACAATTTTTCCTAATTTTGGTGATTCAGAATCACCTGTTAAGCATCAGTTATTATGAAATTTTATAGCCATAGCTATTGACATAAAACTCCTAGAGTCAACTTATTCCTTGTTTATTGGCTTCTTTTTCATAAAATGAAGCTGATTTGTGAGACCCTTTGGGTCAGTGTAATAGGCCACCCTCAAGAGTTGTCATCATTCTTAAAGAAGTTTTCAATGTATTTACTGTTGCTCTTGCCCTTGACTTTTCATCTCTGTTTAAATAATTATTTTTGGTATCTGTAACATCCATAGTTGGATCACAAGTACCAACCTATGAACTTACACCCACTTTCCCTTCTCATTTGTACAAATTTCATTAACAAAGTAGAAGAGGAATCTCCCTCATCCTTTCAAAGAATTTTGAATGTGTTTTGTGTGGGCTTATTCCAAAGCACAACTCAGCAAACATTTTCTGTAAAGGGAAGACAGTAAATATTTTAGTCTTTGTGGACCACATACAGTCTCTGTTATATATACTTTCTTATTTTTTCATTTGCAGCTTGAAGGGCCATACATAGATAGGTCAGATTTGACCTGTAGGCGAAGTTCATTGACTCTCGTTCCAAAGCATATGGTTCTTTATCACTACAGCAGTGGTCTCCAAAAATTTTTTAAAGTGTATCCCTCTTAAAAAAGCTTCAAGAATGTACTCACAGCCTAGATATCAAAATCTTTATTTTATTTATAAAATATTATGTTTTATCAAACTAATAAATTATGTACATTATAAAACATGCTCAAAATATAAATTTAAAAGCATGAGATGAAATGTGAATGTAAATAGAAGTTCTAAAAGTTCTTTCTGTGCCCCGGGAGATCATCTTGCCTACTTTTTGGGCAATCTGCATTTCGTCTTGGAGTTCTCCCTGTTGAAAGAAAAAGATGATGCTTGTCACATGACACTGGCCCACAATTTTCTAGAAGATCTTAATATCAGCCTTTGTCTTGAGTCTACTTAAACCCAAGGGAACTTAATTCATTTGGACCTGCCAAAATAAAGGTTGAAAAACATTACAAGAATAGACTTAAAAAAAGTAGTTGTCAAAGCTATTCAGAAAATAGACTGTGATAGAAAATAAGCTCTTCAAGATCATAAAAGTCTCCTTCAGGATCATAATTTATTAACCATTTCACTTTGTCACCAGTGAATGTACAGTCTTTTAATGTGATATCTCACTTGAGATGCCAAGGCTACCTTTTGGGAAACAGCATGGAATCCAGGTAAATGCATTTACTTATGAAACCAGACTGTTAAGTGACCGGTACCTAGAACTCAGGGCACTCTCAAATTGTTTTCTAAGAACCATTATTGAAGTGCCCTGCATCAGACCCAGCATGGTAGGTACCATGCTAAGTGCTTTACACATATTTCCTCATTCCTCCTCAATCTTAAGAGATAAGTACCACCACCCTTTTAGGCTAATTTTCCAAATGATATAGAAAAAGAGTGCATAACAGAGCAGCTTTTAGGTACCAATGACAGGCAAAACCAACTTGAACAAGTGTGAGGGGAAAAGAAAGGATGTTTGATTCATACAAGCAACCTGTGTTCACATGGGGTGATGGTGCAGCTGTTTCAGGGCAACTGAAAATAGGACTGAGAAGTTGGAGAACTCTGCTATTTCTCTCTGCTTTTCTCACTATGTGGGCTCCACTCCCTCTTCCTGCAAAGTGGCCTCCTCCTCATGGTGGGAAACAGGGCTGCCAGCAGCTGCTAGTTCACACGTCCCAACTTCACCACCTGAGAGAGATACTCTCTTCCTAAACCTGGACCACTTCACTGGCCAGGGTATGCTGCCCTGATTGGCTCAACCCTGTAGGTGTCTCTAACCTCTGCATCAATCATGTTCTGAAGGTCAAGAGATCAAACTAAGGTTCTTAGTTTTGGATTCATGGAGTTTATAGTTGGCTCTAGGTAAATTTTAGTGTACTAATGAACACATTACAATTTTTACGTGGAGTGTATGTATGTAATAGGTGCATATTTCTGGGGATATGTCCATAACGTCTATTTAGGAGACAGAATTCTCTTTTTGCTTGTTCAGTTACCTTGTTACAATTTTGACCTTAGTTAACAATTCTTTCTATTAAATTATTTCTGGAAAAATAGCCAGTGTGACTTCTAAGTGGTCACAAAGGTAGCATTTGCAGGAAGCTACTGCTACTCCCAGAGTTGAAAAAAACACAAAAGGGGGTCTGGAATCATTACAATTTAAAACATGGGGAGGGGCCCCATAGACCTGAAACTCAGCTCTCTAAGGAGCCCCTTCTCATATGGTATTGGGACTTCTTAGAAAGAACGCCAGGCAGCTGATGCGAGGGGCTCTGAGGGGATGTGCCGGTGCTTGTTGTGAGTGCTGGAGTCTCTTCACACTGGACTCAACTGAAGCCTCCAAAACAGACTGGCATCTTGAGGATGGAAGTACAGGAGCCACAGCAGACAGTTCACCTACAGGAAGAAACAGGACCCTTCTTCCTCCTCTAGTTTTGCCGTTACCCAAAAGTGCCACTTCTTGATGAACCCTGACAGTGACAGCTAGTGAAGCAGAAGTGGGATATGCCACATCACAAAGCTAGGGGTTTTAAAGTTCAGAGATAATAGTTCAATCACTGGCCCAGTGGCCCTTTCAAATTCTTAAGGAGTACTGGGACCCCAAAGGTTAAAACCTCTACCTTACATTTCCTAATATTTGGGGAAAAGGATTGTTTTATGCATGGAGGCACTGCTTCACAGGTGAAGCTAAATCAAAATCTGAACTGTTTTATTTTCTGGGTTCTGGTATCACATAGAACAGATTAATCTCTTATGGATGTTCTGGAACTAAACTTATGCAGTTAGGCAGTGAGGTTCTATTTTTTTCCCTTGAATGTTCTGCTTCTTCCCTTTCACTTTGCCTGGAAGGAGATTTCATTTCTTAGGATGGTGTATTGCACACCATCTGCGGTGGTCTAGAGCACCAAGATCACCCAGTGGGCTGTGTGTGCGTCTCTCTTGCCCTTCAGGCCATGATGGATAGAGAGGTTAGAGACATCTACAGGGTTGAGCCAATCAGGGCAGCATACGCTGGCTAGTGAAGTGGTCCAGATTTAGGAAGAGAGTATTTCTCTCAGGTAGCGAAGTTGGGACACCTGAGCTAGCAGCTGCTGGCAGCTCTGTTTCCCACCATAAGGAGGAAGTCACTTTGAAGAAAGAGGGAGCGGAGCCCACATAGAAAAGCAGAGAGAAGTGGCAGAGTTCTCCAACTTCCCAGTCCTATTTCCAGTTGCCCTGAAACAGCTACACCATCACCCTGTGTGAACACAGGTTGCTTGTATGAATCAAATATACTTTCTTTTCCCCTCGTGTTCAAGTTGGTTTTGCCGATGATTGGTGCCTAAAAGCAGCTCTGTTGTGTGCCCTTTTTCTACACCATTTAGAAAATTAACCTAAAAGGGTGGTGGTACTTGTCTCATAAGATTGAGGAGGAATGAGAAAATGTGAGCAAAGCACTTAGCTACCTACCGTAAAGTAGGTACCATATAGTACATATCACAAAAAATTGTCGTGGACGCAATATTGGATCATTAATAGCCTGGCTTGTCACTAATCTGTGTTGTGTATAGCAACTTCTCTCTGAGCCTCTTTTACTACTTTACTATGCCATTTGTTTTTCCCTTTTTCTGATACCCTGATACTATCAAAACCCAACAAGGCATAGGGAGGTAGCTATTAACCCACAAAGGCAGTGCATCACTTCTTCAAAGACATTACCTTAGTGCAGGTGTCTGTGGGGGAAGGTGTCCATTTAGACTTAAAAGTGATTTGATTTTCTCTTCATCTTCTGTTAGGCACCCTTGCTGTTCTTCTCCACTATCTGTTGTCGAATCGGTGTCCTTATTTCTAATTGGTGATGTGGAAGCTACACATTTGAGTCTATCTTCTCTCAGTTTTTTCTTTTCGTTATGTTTCTTCCAAATCTTATTATATCTCTTTTGCATGTTGGCTTCTCATGTGAAAAGTCTGGTTATTTATTTATTTATTTATTATATTTCAGAAGATCAGTGTAATAATTTTCAGTAACAATTATAACTCTCCTGCAGGCCAGTGTATTCTTTTGAGGCGTGGGATAGGAAGCTAAATTACAATCAGAAGGTGTCTTGGGCCGGGCACAGTCGCTCATACCTGTAATCCCAGCACTTTGGGAGGCTGAGGCTGGTGGATCACGAGGTCAGGAGATTGAGACCATCCTGGCTAACAGGGTGAAACCCTGTCTCTACTAAAAATACAAAGAAAGCCGGGCATGGTGGCGGGTTCCTGTAGTCCCAGCTACTTGGAAGGCTCAGCCAGGAGAATGGGGGAACCCGGGAGTCAGAGCTTGCAGTGAGCCGAGCTCACGTCACTCCACTCCAGCCTGGGCAACAGAACGAGACTCCATCTCATAAAAGAAACAACAACAACAACAAAACAAAATATTAGCTGGGCGTGGTGGCGCACATCCCTGTAGTCCCAGCTACTCCGGAGGCTGAGGAAGGAGAATCGCTGCAACCCGGGAGGCGGAGGTTGCAGTGAGCGGATATTGCACCCCTGCACTCAGCCAGAGCGAGACTCCGTCTCAAAAAAAAAAAAAAAAAAAAAGTCTTGGCGATCTACCAGTCAATGTATGTAAGAGGACACCCTTTCTCCAGGTTGTTCGATTTAGCCATCATTGCTGCAGACTTGAGAGGATAAAAGTACTTAGTTCTTCAGAAATTATTTTCAATTATCAAACCAGACAGCTAATGATTATGCAATTGCTACTTCAAATGAACAATTTAAAAATAAAAATAGAACATAATTGTTTTATGTGTCTAAACAACTATCTCTGCCTCATAAATACAAAGATATGGGGATGTACTCAATTATCAAAAACAAAAGAGAACAAAACAAAAACCAAAAAAGCATGTGGGAGCAAGTAATGTCAAGAAAGGTTTCCTACAATAATCAAAGGAAAAATTGTTATTAGGGAGGCAAATGGATTCATATGAGTTTTGCCAAGCTTGGTCAAGTGTAGCATTATCAATTTGATACTTTCAGTCAGACAGGCTACTAATTTAAATGAGTTGATTTAAACTGACCTGAGTGACTGAAATAACTGTGTTGATTGTTCAGCTATTTGGATCACACACACACTGTTTGAGACAAATTTCAAGCTGCATTAGTGCAGTGAGACAGTGTGATATAAACGTCCACATTTCTATCTTGCGCCCCAACCCCCTCTGCCTTCTTGGCTTATACATCCAACTGGCCACTGGACAGTCCACAGGAATAACCATCTGATATGGTTTGACTGTGTGTCCCCGTGCAAATCGCATCTTGAATTGTACCTCCATAATTCCCACGTGTTAAGGGAGAAACCCGGTGGGAGATAACTGAATCAAGGGAGCGGGTTCCCCTACACTGTTCTCGTGGTAGTAAATAAATCTCGCGAGAACTGATGGTTTTATTACGGGTTTCCGCTTTTTCCGTCTTCCTCATTCTCTCTTTGCTTGCTGCCATCCACGTTAAGATGGGATTTGCTCCTCCTTACCCTTGTCCATGATTGTGAAGCTTCCCCAGCCACGTAGAACTGTAAGTCCAAGTAAACGTTTTTCTTTTGTAAATTGCCCCGTCTCAGGTATATCTTTATCAGCAGCGTGAAAATGGACTAATACAGCACCTTAACACATTCAAAACAATTCTCAACTTCTTTCTGAAAAATCTGCTACTCTCTTTCTGTCTTCTGTTGGACCAAATGATACCCATTGTCCAACCTTTTCTCAGGTCAAAATCCTAAATTATTCTTGGCTTCTTTCTTTTGCTCACATCCCATAGCTGCTTCATCAGCTGTACCTTCAAAGGATGTTCCAGTTCTAGATGTCATATTTTAGCACCCATAGTGCCCCTACCTGGTCCAAGCCTCCCTCATTTCTCTGCTGGATCTGCAGTAGTCCCCTAACTGGTTCTCTCTGCCACTCAGGCTCTTCACCATTCTCCACAGAGCAGCCCTCCCGGGTGGTTTAAAAACATAAATCACCTCACATCTTTTGCATATTCAGAATGCTCAATAAGTATCCAATACACTCAAAATAACATCCAGGTGATTTGTGTTTTTCTTACATTTCCTATAATTACCATGTATAATTTTTGTAACCTAAAAAACAATTTTTTTACATTTTTACTTTTATAAAGGATGTAACATTTTAAATACAAATTAAAGAAAGTATTTCTTGGTACAGGTTTGCTTTCTTTAATAACTTTTTTTTTTTTTTTTTTTTTTTAACAGTCTCACACTGATTCCCAGGCTAAAGTGCAGTGGCACAATCATAGCTCACTGCAGCCTTGACCTTCCGGGCTCAAGCTATCCTACCACTTCTGTCTTCGGAGTAGCTAGGATCACAGGTGTGCACCACCACACCCAGCTATTTTCTTCATTTATGTTTTATAGAGACAGGGTCTCACATTGTTGCCCAGGTTGGTCTCAAACTCCTGGTCTCAAGCAGTCCTCCCACCTTGGCTTCACAAAGTGCTGGAATTACAGATATGAGCTGCTACACCTGGCTGAATCATTTGGTTTGATACACTTACCCTGATGCTGACTTCAGAGGCTTCCTTTTGTTTTGACTATTTTTATTGCCAATTAGATAAAAGATAGTACTCAGTGACACTGGAAGACAGCATATTACAGTGGAAAAGTTACAGGTTTTAAGCCAAAAGACATAGGATTTAGTTTATTTGTCAATGGAATTGCCACATGGCTTTAGCCAGTTGACTTAAACTTTCTGTCCCTCATCTAAAAAAAGTGAGACTAATAATATCTGGCTTACCTGCCACATAGGATTTTTGTGAAGATCAAATCAATATTAGAAAGTGTTTGGTAAAGTATAAAACACTCAATGAATGCTAATGAAAAACAACAGAATTACTCAATAGTCAAATGATGGGTTGTAAAATCTGCACATGTAGTAATGAATTACCTTAAAACACTTATTAAAGTAAAGTAAGCGTTCAAATGAGCATTGCATTTCTTAAATGTAATAATAACCCAATATTCATATGTGTAGAGGATGACTAGATTAGTAGATGTCAGATGCTAACTGAATACAAATTAGAATGACAGATGTAGAGTTGGAATATTTCTGCCCATTAGAGGAGACAACCGTTCATAACTCAGAGAAAAACTTTGCCTTGTTAAGTGAATAGGGTTTCTAATATACTGTGAGGGAGGAGTTAAGAGCATAGAGTGGGCTGTGAGTGGAAATAGTGCTCTGTTCTGGATGGGGAGAGAGGTAACTGGTAGTTTTTTGGCGGAAGCCATAGGCTGACCTTGAGAGAAGTGGTCCTCTTGTCAGGCGGTTGTAGGAGAAACTTTGTTTTGCTAGTCTTGGAAGCACTGTAGATACTAGAAATGAGGCCTAAGGAAAAAGCTCTTTGCCCACTGGGAAAATTTAGAGTTGGAGGCTTAGAAGAAGGAACAAGAAAGGTTTTGAGATGCTTATTCAGTTTAAAGCAATCCAACATTTGAATACCAGACATTGCTAGATCCATTTGTATATTATCATATTTGGTTGTTACCATGCATTTTTAGGGAGATGTAATTATCACCGTACGGATGGGAAAACTCTAGACTCAAGAGGAGTTACAGAAGTTGTTCAAGATCACCCAACTAGTAAATGAGCAATTTGGGATTGAAATCCAGTTCTGTTGCCTCTTTACACTATGTCTTCTTAAATATCAATGAACTTCTGTGTAGTAGAAGCCTTGTATTTGTTCATATTAAAGATTTTCAGTGAGATCGATATGAGGATTTTTTAGGGATATTAGCAGTCTTTGATACCAGGGTATGATGCTATTGGAAGAAACAAACCCCAGTAATGTGTGAAGCTGCTTTCTTTAACAAGGGAGGAAAATTGGAATAATGGCTCAGCCTCTGACAGATTATCATGATTTTTTTCCAGTCAGATATTTTCTTGGCAAAAAACTATTTTGCTGTTTTGAATATAGGCTTTACAACATCCAAAAGAATCTTACCGAATCAGTGTGTATTATGTAAGGAACCAAGGATTTTTCTGCACTAAAAGCTCTGGATGGTTTCATTCAGGTGTAGGCAAATGGCATAGCTGCCTATAATTCATGACCTGCTTCATGGAGTCAGGGACATTATTTGACAAGGACACTGTTTCATTAACATTTTTCTGCTCCACATAGCAAAACAGAATACGTGATTTCAAAGAGAGCTTTTCAGTCATGTGGGTTTCTTTTCAAATACTTCAAGACAAGATTTTTACGTTGCGGCAAATCCAAGATTTAGTAAAATCCAGCTTTCTTTTCACAAAAATTCACATTTTCTAATATATTATGGACATACATTAGGTGCTCCTTTGAATTTTGTTGGCCCCATATTTTTATTAGAAAACAAGTCTCTTAACACCAAAACAACTGAGACTTTTTTTCAATTTATGTTGAGCTATGTAAGTGAAATCTAAGAATATGGAAGTTTTATACATTATTTTTCTTGGCAATTTACAGCTAGGGTCTGTAACATAAATTTGTAAAAATCATCTGTTCATAAATATAATGATAGTTTAGGTTTTATTTATTTATTTATTTATTTATTTATTTATTTATTTATTTGAAATGGTGTCTTGCTCTGTCGCCCAAGCTGTAGTGCAGTGGCGTGATCTTGGCTCACTGCAAGCTCCGCCTCCCAGGTTCACACCATTCTTCTGCCTCAGCCTCCTGAGTAGCTGGGACTACAGGTGCCTGCCACCACACCTGGCTAATTTTTTGTATTCTTTTAGTAGAGACGGGGTTTCACCGTGTTAGTCAGGATGGTCTTGATCTTCTGACCTTGTGATTTGCCTGCCTCTGCCTTCCAAAGTGCTGGGATTAAAGGCGTGAGCCACCACGCCCGGCCCTCTTTAGTTATTTTAAAATAAAAATTAGTCTAGATATCTTAGAATGGAAACAATCATGAATGGTATATGAACTGACCATGTATAGTACAAATAGTGTACTGATATTCTAAGTTATCTAGAGTTAACAATACTTTAACTTAATGTCTTGTAAATTAAAAACTTATTACGAAGTTATGTTTTAAACTATTCAGAAAAAATTAAAGACAAAATAGTTAGGCATCTGTTTCATGTGGCCCCTGAAATCAATCAGTGGACCTCAAGCTACGGTTTAAGAAATGACGTTTTAGAGGAAGTCCAAACATTAGTTAGCCATGGTATAAGAATGATAATTTCCATAATCTGTAAAATTCAGTCTGTTGTAAGAATCATTAATTGTGTGATTCAATTAGATGTCAATGGCTTTATCTGATTGAAGTCAAGGATACCAGATACCCTATTGTCTGACAGAATCAAAATGCCCTTTATTTTAGAAACACTTTACAGTTTTTCAAGTTTCCAGGTAAAGTATTTTGCATGTGATAGGGTTGCATTTCAGTTATTTATTTTGTGTCAAACTACCTCCAAATTTGGGGTCTTCAGACAACATTGATTCTTTCTTGTGGTTCTACATTGATTCTTTTTATCACACATGGGGTTGACTAGGCACTCATGCAGCCGTATTCAGCTGAGAGCTTGGTTGGGACACCTTGGTTTGTCACATGGCCTCTTTCTTTAGCAGGATAGCTAGTACCTCTTTACAGATGGCAGTAAGACTCTTAAGAGGGAGTGAGCTGATGTATAAGCCTCTGCTTGTATCATGTTTGCAAAGATTCCATTGATCAAGGGAAATACATGGCCAAGCCCACATGGGAGGAAACTTTAATTGGGTGTGAATATTGGGAGGTGTGGTTAATTGGGGGCTATCGGTGTATCTCCTAAAGGCTGCTACTTCTCTTTTAATATCTCTTGTCCTCTACCCCTTTTCTTTGGTAGTAAAAGTCCTTATTTTTAACACAATGCATGGCCACCTAGAATAAAGACTACTTTTCCCATTCTATTAATAACATTTATCAAATTGTGGCTGGGAAGCTATATCTTTGACCAATAGGATTCAAGCAGAATTGTCGTATGGGACTTCTGAATAGTGTCTTTATTATGCATGTATTGCTGTCGGACAAACTTTCACCAAATCTGGCAGCTTAAAACAAAAAAATCTTTATTTTCTCACACAGTTTTCAAGAGTCAGGTTTTGGGAGTATCTAAGCTGGGTGACTTTGGTTCAGCGTCTTGTATGATTGCAGTCAAGATATCCAGAAGCGCTGTAGTTATTGAGATGTTGACTGGGTCTAGAGGATCAATTGCATAGTGGCTCGCTTACATGACTGTTGGCTGGAAGTCTTAGTGCCTCACTGGCTGTTGGGAGGAAGCCTCAGTCCCTTACCATGTTGATCTCTCCGTAGGGCTGCTTGAGAGGCAGCTAGCCTCATGTCATGGCAGCTAGCTTCTCCCAGAGTGAGTGAGTTAAGAGAAAGAAAAAGAGAAAGGAACCAAAATGTGTTTTATGACCTAGACTTTGAAGTTGCATATTATAACTTCTGTATTCCTTTGGTCACACAGATCAACCCTGAGGATTGGGAAGGAACTATACATACCAAGAGGCAAGGAGCACTGGGGGCCATCCTGGGACTGCCTATCACAGCGTCCTTAAAGGTAAAGTGTAGATGTTTCTTCTTAGTTTGAGTTTTGAATATTTTTCAATATTCTAAGCTGTTATGTGAGACAAAGCTGAGCAAACCAAATTCTATATAAAAGGTTCTCCACAGTGTAGCTAAGCTCCAATTTTTTGTATGCTTCCTTCTTATGATAGGGAAACAGAAAAAAATCATTTCTTAAAGTGAAAAACTGTTATGACAATATTAACTGACAATTCTGTTCTCTAACCTAGTAGAAATGTTTTTGGATTGTTTGAAAACACTTAAGAAAACATGGCCCAAAACACAAACATTGCTGTCTTATTCATATTCACTGCAGAAATATTACAGATTATTGTTGGCAAATTCATCTTTTTTTAAAAAAAAAAACTATAAATGGGGCAGTATAAACTGTGTGTTGTATGAAAATGAATTTTCATATTGACCACTTTGGCTGTTGCTTCCTGCTGTTTTCATAGCAGAGCTCTTGGTTAAATCCTATCTGTAACACATCCAAGAAAATACTGAAACTGTTTACATAATTATTAAAGACAAAGTCACATCTTATCTCTTTGGCACAATGGAAATTTTGATAATTTAATTCTATCAGTGGATCAAAGCATTGACTTTGTGTCAGGGATTCATGGTTTCAGATTCCAGTTTGTCCTTTCCTTAGCTGTGTGTCCTTCATATGCTCTAAGAGGCAGTTCCCTCATCTGTAAAATGGGAGTTGTATCAAATTCACAGGGTGCTGTTATATATAAGATACATAAGGCTCATTGTAAGCACTTGATAAATGGAATTGTTGTTAGCTAAATATTCTTTAAATCTTTATTAGGATTAGTGTCTTTAGTGAGTGCTAAGCGTATTGTCTAACAAGACCTTCCCTTTAAGACAACTTACTCTGTGTGTATGTGTGTGGGTGTGTGTTTAAAAAGAAGAGATTAAGCCACTGAGGCGCTAGAACTAAGAAAGTATATTTCCATTTTGAAAGCCTCTTCTGTTGTAAAATTTCTTTTAGCAACTTGAGTTGTGTTAATATAGACAAATAACTAGAAACGATCCATCCATATATCTAGCCAATTATTTATCCAACATTTATAAAGTCTTCATTATGTGGTGAGCAATAACAATGCAAAGAATAAGATCTTACCCTACCTTTAAGGGTTTCACAATCTAATAAAGATTTATATCAAAGAGACATATAAATATAAAGCAGTGTTTCAGTTGCTATATTTGTAATGTATCAGTTATTAGCTGCTTATGACACTAGATGCTTGCACAGGAAGAAGCACTTAACTGATCAGGAGAGGATTCCTAAGGGGTTGATGCTTCATCTAGGCCTTGAAAAGTGAATAGTTTCTTATATG
Source organism: Rhinopithecus bieti (assembly GCF_001698545.2). Classification (NCBI taxonomy): domain Eukaryota; kingdom Metazoa; phylum Chordata; class Mammalia; order Primates; family Cercopithecidae; genus Rhinopithecus; species Rhinopithecus bieti. Next base: position 234,362 of record NW_016823480.1, read on the forward strand.
GCCACGGAAAGAACTGGGGGTGTCATAAGGAAAGAGGACTCTCTTGGCAGAGGCTGTGCCTGTGAGAAAATAAAAAGATCAGAAGAACATGGTGTATTCTGAGGAACCTCCATAGTTTCAAATGTCATGACTGTGGAGTGCTTAAGGGTGGCAGTCAGGGCAACGCTAGAAAGGTAGGAAGGGCCAAATTATGAATGAGCTTGTATGGCATGATAAAGAATACAGACTTTACCTTGTGGATGTTGGTGAACCATTACAGGATTTTTAAGAGAGAAACAAACAAATTAGCACTTCCACTCTGGTGGCAGTGTGGAATATAGACTAGAGGGCTTGGGAAGGGTGGCTAAGAGACCTGGGGGGAGGCTACTACTAGCATCCAGGGAGGCATGGTGAGAGACTGAGCTAAGGCAGTGGTGGTGGATATGGAGGAGAGAAAATGTGTCTGACTGACCTGTGTGTGGGGTGAGGGGTGTGGAGGGGAGAAGTGGTAAGAAAATCTCTTCCGCTAATAGGAAGAACTAGTAGTGGAGTTCTAGGAAGAACTCTAGAAAGACCCTTTTGGGTTTTGATTTGAGTGACAGAGGAGGTAATATATATCATTTTGGACATGACAAGTCTGTTGTGCCGGGGTAATCCTAGTGGAGGCATCCTGTACCTGTTGGATGAATGTAGTTCAGGGATGGAGGGTGCTGGAAAGGCTCTATGTCCAATCCCTTTTCATCAAGCAGCTGCATGTACACAGCAATGAATTTGGCTCTCAGAGTGGAACCCGCTGTAGGCAGAACTCTGAGGTAGATGCCTTCTACCACCTCCTTACCTTTTAGAATACATTATTGGCTGCTACTTTTATCTGACCCATGTCTACCTTTTTAGCCCTACTTTCTGCTATTTTTTCTTGTATTTCTCTTTTATCCTGGTTACTCCAGACAATATGTAGTTTTATGGATAGTTTTAGACTATTTTATGAATCCATCATGCTATTCCAAGTTCAGTGTGTTCACAACTGTCTTCTGCTTTAAATTCTCTTCCCACTTTTTACATCTCATTGAAATTCCACTTATATCTACTTTCTCTAGGAAGCCTGCCTGGATTCCCTGTCTTTTAAGATAACTTTTGTGCATAGTTCTTAAGTGCACAGCATGTTGGACTTTATATCATTCCAGGACAGTATTTGTAAATATTATATAAGTTTAATATTTTATATAAATGAAATTATCTGTTGATTATTTGCAATATCCCATGTCAACGATTTGTCCGATTTACCTGAACATATGAATGGGAGTATACTATACTTACTTTTTAGACCACTTTCTGCAACAAGCAATGTATCATAAACAATTTTCATTTTAGTAAATGTATGGCTTCACTGTCTTTTATAGTTATATGGTATTTTAAAATTGTATGCATTTATTATATTAGTGATTTTTAAAACAGCACTATTTCCCCATCTCTCAGTTTTAAAATTTACTTATCTATCTTTTCCTGCAGATTGTAAGGTCCTTGCTAGTAGGAGCTGAGTTTTGTTGGAAGGGAATTCTCTGGATTGATTGTTTCCTGCACATGTTGAGAACAGAGACTGATAGTCTTTGTTCTGGACTATTTTTTTTAAGGATGTTTGCATAGTAAATAGCCCTAGAAGTTATAGTATCTTCCTCTGAAGCACAGAGCATGCATGCTTACTAACTAGTATAATAAGGATGATGTTTACCTTCAGTACAAACGTTGGGCAAGTTTGCTTGCAGCCCATTATATAAGATTTGAGTGTCCTGGGCTCAGAGTGCCTTAACTCTGATCCAACCCTTGTGGGACTTAGGGGGATGAATGGAACTGTGCTCATGCTACTGGCTCTTCTCTAACAAAGCCCATTGTCTGACTCAATAGTCTAGTGTCTTTTCCCAGCATCCATGAAACTGTGGCAGGCTCCCTTGTCAGCTTGCAAGTAGGGTTGAATCTCACACTTTTCAGTGTATATCTCAGTATATATTGTTACTATCATTATTATTATTGTTTTAAAAAGCTAGCATTTACTAAGTGCTTACTATGGGCTGATTTTACATGTATTTTTTTTTCTTTTAGTTGTCACATAACTATGAGTAGAATGTTATTTCCTCATTTTATAGATAAGCAAATTTTATGGAGATGTTAATAACTTGTCAAGATCATGTCGTTAGGAAGTGATGGAGTTGAGAATCAAATCCAGGCCTTGAAGTCCCAAACTATTATTTTGCAAATCACTACAGAATAGCTAAGTGAATAAAACATCTTAGGGATTATTAGTACTATAATTGGGCTAATTTCTTTTTTTTTTTTTTTTTTTGTTTGAGACGGAGTCTTGCTCTGTCTCCCGGGCTGGAGTGCAGTGGCTGGATCTCAGCTCACTGCAAGCTCCGCCTCCCGGGTTCACGCCATTCTCCTGCCTCAGCCTCCGGAGTAGCTGGGACTACAGGCGCCCGCCACCTCGCCCGGCTAGTTTTTTTTTGTATTTTTAGTAGAGACAGGGTTTCACCGTGTTAGCCAAGATGGTCTTGATCTCCTGACCTTGTGATCCGCCCGTCTCGGCCTCCCAAAGTGCTGGGATTACAGGCTTGAGCCACCGCGCCCGGCCAATTGGGCCAATTTCTTAATCTAAATGAGTGAATTCTTTGGTTTAAAGAAAATAAACACAGGGTAGAGGGACCTTTGTGCACCAGGAGGCCTTTCCCACCCTCCTCAGATAAGATGACAGGAGATAAATTTTATATATATACACACACACACACACACACACTCAGCCTAGCTGAGGGGAACAGGATATACATGTTGGACATAATCCTTGCTCTCAAGGATCTTGTAGTCTTTTTTGGGAGGTTAAATTTACACATAGTAAGCAATTAGAAGAAAGTAAGTAGTATTCAATTAAGTTCCACATTTAGTGGTTCAAGCAATAAGTAAGTTACCAGTAGAGAGAGAGCCATGAACAATTAGGGCTGTATCCATTGGGAGAGATTTGTGGGGGAGGCAGGGCTTGAGCAGAACCGGGAGGAAGGGAAAGTCAGTTCCACGTGGAGTCAAAAAGCCTAAAAATTCTGGGAGAAAATAACACACTGGTTTTCTGTTCCAGGAAAAAATACTTCTCATGCCTGATTTACTCCTTGTATGGAAAGAACAGTTTTGCAGTTTTGTGTCCTTTAAAAAATCACAATATACAGCCACACACACGTGAACGGACACACACACACACACACAACATACGTAAAGAAACAAAACCCACAATGCTATTTTCTCATTTGCACTTAACTCAGAGGTTACGAGTCTTTTTTCCTGGTGTGGATGTTGCCACAGGCTCCTGACATTCCTAACTTGATTGGATCCCTGCAGTGCAGTCTACTTTAGACTACCTTTTTTAGACCACTTGAAAGTTTTTCGATTTATTCAGCAGAATATATCAGCCTGTCAGCTTTGGAGAGCTAGTGCCTGCAGAAGATATATCTTTCCTCTGCAGGTGGCACTGGCTGCCAATTTTTCTTTGGGGTGAGCTCTTGTTTGGAAGCAGCCCTCTGTGGTTTGAGTACCAGTCACATTGCAGTTGATCTCCTTTTCTGCCTGCTGCTCTATCTGGATAATGGCCATACCTGCTGTGTGTGAGTGGAGAGAGGAGCCTATTGTATTATTTCTTGGCTTTGTGATTAGCAAATTACTTTTTGGTTAAACTGGGTCATCCCATCTCTTTTTTCTTGCCTGAGCAATTTATCTGCCTCTATCATTTCCTAGATGTTGATATCAGTGTCACTTTGCCTTAGATGGTGTCCCCTGCGTCCTTAGAGTTCCTGCTATATCTGTCTTCTCTTTGATTATTTGCCATCAACTCTGCAGAACAGCTTCACTCTCCTCCTGCTGTCCATCCTCATCACATAAGCAATATGGTGCAGCTGAACTTCCTGAGCCTTTCCCACCAGGCTTCAGAGAGGAAGCAGAAAAATTTCCTCTGGGATTGTCAGAGACCTTTAGAAGGTACCTCCATTTACTCCCGATAGCACAAGACAGAGCCTCAAGGCAAAACATACTCTTTGCTGTCAGTTTTACTCAGTGGACTTTATGAGATGACATTGACTTCAAAAGTAATCATGAAGGAGTGAAAAGGCTTCCTTTTTTCTGGAGTTTTCTTCTTCCACTTTCTCTGTTCTTTGTGAATGTGAATTTCCTTCTTCTGCACAGCACATTACGAGGGTATTAATTTCAAAAATTTAACCAAATTAATTATAATTCCAGGCTGTGTCTTAAGGCATACTAAAACTCTAGTAATGGAAAAGTCCAGAAGAGGCCATTGAACTCCTTTTTCTTCCTTGAGCATCTCAGACAGATGGGTTTCAAGGGTATTTATGGGTATCTTGTAAAACAAGGAGTGGGAGGAGATGTGGCTTATGGTAGATGGGTCTGTTTTTAACAAGTAAGTTAGTAGTAATGAGGATTGTACACTATTAATAAAACAGCTAAGAAAAGGACTGGAGAATTATGGTAGCTAATGGTCTGAAGAACATTTACTATAAACCTGATTTTATGATACATTTTAGAAGAGCAGTTTGATCATCAATATTCACTCTTTTATGACATGTTGCACATAAAGTCTGATCCCAGGAACATCTTTAAAATACCTTCTAAAATCATAGAAGACAAGAAAAGAAAGCTTTCATATGCTAGGGAAGTTCTCTGAGGCTTTTGCCACTCTTGAAGTAGGAACCTTCCATCAGATTATTTCCACTAAAGATTTACCCTTAGGGAAAACTCACAGGAAAGTGAAAAGGTCAGCTCACAGAATATTTAAACTTCTGTAAAAGAATGAACTATTCAATCAGGTGGTAGGTGGCTCACAGGTGTCTTGGTTTTGAATTTCATGATAATCTCAAGGAGTTTTTGTTAACAGTAGAGTTACAGCGTTTGGTCCTTTAGTTACATCTTTAACTTATGAGGAAAGTTCGCTCTTTTCTGCTCACAGGTGATGGCAACTATCAGTTGAATCTTCCTTTGAGGTGCTAATGTTAGTGAAAACTCTTTTACCCCACCCCAGGCACTGTGGGCAGATTTCAAGCATGGCTAGTAAAATCAGTGCAGAGATATTTTCCTTCCGTTATGTCCCTGGTTTCTCAGGGCATATTTTACTTTGGAATAAATAGCCCTAGCTTCCCTTAAACCAGAAATAGATAGAAGAACTTCATTGGATTACAACTCAAATTGCTGTTTTTTCTAGATCTCAGGAGCAAATTCTAATTCAGTCTGAACTGAGCAATGATGAAATGTGTTGAAGAAGGAAAGATAAAAAGGGTCTTTAGGCCGGGCGCGGTGGCTCAAGCCTGTAATCCCAGCACTTTGGGAGGCCGAGACGGGCGGATCACGAGGTCAGGAGATCGAGACCATCCTGGCTAACACGGTGAAACCCCATCTCTACTAAAAAAATACATAAAACTAGCTGGGCGAGGTGGCGGGCGCCTGTAGTCCCAGCTACACGGGAGGCTGAGGCAGGAGAATGGCATAAACCTGGGAGGCGGAGCTTGCAGTGAGCTGAGATCCGGCCACTGCACTCCAGCCTGGGCGACAGAGTGAGATTCCGTCTCAAAAAAAAAAAAAAAAAGGTATTTAGAACTTTAAAGTTTTCTCTAAATAAAATCTTCAATATGGGATTTTGTTATTAATTTTTGCTTTGTGTATACTCCCAAAACATAAACCACACTTGTATTCAGAATAATGATGAAAACAAGAGAACACATCCCAATGGTATATATACTTTATTTGTGAGTTACTTGATGTTTTCTACCATATCTCTTTTTCTGCCACTTGTTAGGTTAATGATCTATAAACTATTTTATTAACTCATGTGTTGGTAAAATACTTTTAGCATGCACTCCCCAAATATCTTTTTATATATATGTATTTATACATCACATATACTTACCATTATGCTAATATATGTACATTAAATATGTACAATAATTTAAAAATAAGCTTAAAAATGTATTTTAAATATCTTGACTATGTATATATGTGTGTGTGTATTTTTTTTTAAGGGATGGAGTCTACCTCTGTTACCCAAGCTAGAGTGCAGTGGCACAATCATAGCTCATTGCAGTCTTGAACTCCAGGCCTCAAGTGATCCTCCTGCTTTGGCCTCTCAAAGCACTGGGATTACAGGCATGAACCAGTGTACCTGGCCTTGTTTTAAATATCTTGATAATATCATTTATTAATAGCTTATGGCATGACAAAGAGTTAAGACAAGGGCAATTGTTAACCATAGTAAATATAAATTCATATTTTATTTTTTCCTTTACAAATGGTTTGTAATTGACACATAATAATTATACATATTTATGGGGTACATAGTGATGTTTCAGTACATAGAATGTATAGTAATCACATCAGGATACTTAGCATATCCATCCTCTCAAACATTTGCCACTTCCTTGTGTTGGAAATATTCAGTATCTTTCTTCTAGCTGTTTGAAAGTATATATTATTAACTATAGTCATCCTACAGTGCTATGGAACACTAGAACGTATTCCTCCTTTCTAGCTGTACTTTTATATCTTTAAAAAGTCTCTCCCTATTCCCCACACCCTTCTTAGTCTCTGGTATACTCTATTCTACTTTTGTGACATCAACTTTAGTGTTTTTTATGTTTTCTTATTGATACATAATAGATGCACATATTTTCTGAGTACATGTGATAATTTTATACGTTCATATAATGTGAAAAGATCAAATCATGGGAACTGGGATATCCAATTTTTTTGATATTTAAATGAAATATTTATCTTTGCTTTGTGCTAGGAACATTCAAATTATTCTCTTCTAGTTTGAAATATTCCACAGATTATTGTTAACTCTAGTCACTGTACTGTTCTACCAAACACTAGGCATTATTTCTTCTATCTAACTATATATTTGTACTCCTTAATCAGCCTTTTAAAATAATTTCCTCTTGCTACCCTTCCTGGCCTCTGATAACCGCCAATCTTTCACTATCTTCATGAGATTCACTTTTTAAATTCCCACATGTGAGTTAGAACAATACAATATTTGTCTTTCTTTGCTTGACTTATTTTACTTAATATAACGTTTTCTAGTTCCATCTATGTTACTGTCAATGACAGAGTTTCATTCTTTTTGATGGCTGCATAATATTCCATTGGGTATATATACCACATTTTTTCTTTTCTTTTTTTTTTTTTTTTTGAGACAAGGTCTCACTCTGTCACCCAGCCTGGAGTGCAGTGGTGCGATCTTGGCTCACTGCAACCTCTGCCTCCCAGTTTGCAATTCTCCCACCTCAGCCTCTCCTGAGTAGCAGGGACTACAGGTATACGCCACTATGCCTGGCTAATTTTTGTATATTTTGGTAGAGACAGGTTTTACCATGTTGGTCAGGCTGGTCTCGAACTCCTGACCTCAAGTGATCTGCCCACCTTGGCTTCCCAAAGTGCTGAGATTACAAGTATAAGCAATGTGCCTGTCCTTACATATTCTTTACCTGTTCATCTGTTGTTGGACACTTGGGTTGATTCCTATCTTGGCTATTGTGAATAGTGCTGCAATAAAAATGGGAATGTAGATGTCTCTCTGAAATACTAATTTCCTTGCCTTTGGATAAGTGCCCAGTAATGAGATTGCTGGATTAAACGGTAGTTCTACCTGTAGTTTTTTGAGGAACCTCCATACTGTTCTCTGTACTTGTTTACATTCCCACCAACAGTGTACAAGCATTTTCTTTTCTCCACATCCTTCCCAGCATTTATTTTTTGTCTTTTTGATAATAGTCATTCTAACTGAGGTGAGATGATATCTCATTGTGGTTTTGATTTGCATTTCCCTGATGATTAGTGATGTTGAATGTTTTCTCATATTCTAGTTGGCTACTTGTATGTCTTCTTTTGAAAAATGTTTGTTCAGATCATTTGCCCATGTTTTTAAACTGGCTTTTTTTTTTTTTTTTTGGCTGTTGAGATGTTTGAGTTCCTTTATATTCTGGATATTAATCTCCTGTAAAATGAATAGTTTCCAAATATTTTCTCTCATTCTGTAGGTTATCTTTCCATTCTGTTGATTTCTTTGCAGTGCAGAAATTTTTTAGTGCAATGCATAGAATTTTTTAGTTTGATATGATCCATTGTTTACTTTTTTTTTTTTTTTTTTTTTTTTGCTTATTGTGTGGCTTCATAAATTCTGTTCCCCACATCAGTGTCCTGAGAGTTTCTCCTGTGTTTCTTCTAGTAGTTTATAGTTTCCATCTTATATGTTAGGTTTTTAATCTATTTTGAGTTGATTTTTGTATAGGGTAAGAGGTAGGGGCCTAATGTTATTCTTCTGTATAGGAATATCCAGTTTTCCTAGCATCATTTATTGAAGTGACTGTCCTTTCCTCAATGAATGTTCTTGTTGTCTTTGTAAAAAAATAGTTGACTGTAGGTGTGTGGATTAATTTCTAGGTTCTCTGTTCTGTTCCATTGGTCTATGAGCCTGTTTTTATGCTAGTAGCATGCTGTTTTTGTCACTGTAGCTTTGTAGTATATTTTAAAGTCTGGTACTGTGATGCCTCCAGCTTTGTTCTTTTTGCTCAGGCTTGTTTTAGCTCTTTGAGTTTTTTGTGGTGTCATACAAATGTCAGTATTTTTTTTCTATTTCAATGAAGAAAGTCATTGGTATTTTGGTAGTTATTGCATTGAATCTGTAGATTGCTTTGGGTGGTAGGGTCATTTTTACAGTTAAATTCCTATTTTAAATAGTCCTCTTGATACATTAAAATTATTTTTGGCTACCAAATTATTATTGTTTTTATCTTACAAGGAAAATTTTATGTAAAGACAAGTGTCAGCTTTTTTACTGTTAATTCATGTTTACATTATTAGTATCATATTCAATCTGTGGTCTTTGGAGGAATGTTTTTAAACTACTTGTCTAGTTTAGGAGAATCCTTTAGCTAGAACTAGAACATTATCTATAAATCTGAATAGCCAGTCACATTTCAAGTACAACATGTCTACTACACTAAAAGGAAATGCACGAGTGAGGCACGACTTTTAACTCCTCCATATTGTGGAGCAACTTTTTCCCCCAGTACACCTCATCTCCCATATGTGATGGTGACTGTATGATACACGGATGGGCAAGGATGTGAGTGTTCATCTGAATATTAAATGCTAGAAAATTGGTTAAGCTTAATTGTCTTTTTTTGAAGATAAAATGAATAAAAATTTAAATATTTTCTTTTCAACTCATATGGATTGTCTTGTATACCTCCTGAGAGAGAGAATGCCATCTTGGAGACAACTCTTTTTTTTAATAGTATGAATTAATAATCTGAAAAATCTGTGTATCTATTTCAGGTGAGTACTATTTTATTTTATGGTAATAGATACAAAGACAAAGTGTCATAGTCAAGAAATCCTAATAGGTCTTCAATTAAATAAGGTATCTATGATTCCCAATGACTTTTCAGAATCACTTCATTTAACTCTGCTACTCTGTATGAATTCTGTTAAGGACTACTTTTTAGGGAGGAGAAGTCCAGCAATTAAGTTCTAGTTAAGCTGCTTAAAGTATAGGCTAACTCAAATATGCATTTACTGAGGTATAGTGTTGAACCCATTAGGTAACATTTATGAGAAATTCTATCAGTCTCTTGTGGATCTAATGATTTCTGATAAAATACCTTAGAACTTAGCTTGTGAACTGCAAGATGGTTCTAATGAAGATGCAGCTACAAATGCTCTGAGGCTGTTGGAAAGTGGAAATGTTTGCTAATGTAATTGATCTTAGAAAAAAACTGATTCAAGCAAAATGGGCATAAAAGAGATTAGGGATGTTGTTTTGGAGAGGGAGAACATCTAAAACAAAAATTATGATTACTTCTCCTTTATTTTAGATAATTAAAAGATTTATTTATTACATAAATTTGGAAATCACTATTCTACATAGTTACAGGATTAGAATTCATTTCTTTGTAAGTACTTTTTTAAAACCTTAGGGTGTAATATATTTAACTCTGGGAAAGATAGCAATGGTTTCCCCCAATCCAGGAATAAATATGGAACAGTTTGTTTTCTCTATTTTTTTCTCTAAATATTTTGTATTTGCCTTCTAACTTTTGAAGCCATATGCCATGGGTATAAGCAGTGGCTGTATGTTTTAGAGACACCAAAGGGCCCCCTGATGTTATCTGCAGGAGCAATTGATGGTAACACCATCTTTAGGATAGGATTTATCAATTTTTTGAAATGTATCTGAGCTATTCAAGTTTATTTTTACAAAGGCTAGTATCAGTAGGTGTGACTTCTTAAAATAGAAGTGTGTTAAAATTTTATCCTAAGTCTCTTTTTGTGTCATTGTGTAAAATCAGCAAGTGTATTTGGGAATAGGTAAAATAAAGACTATTTCTTATCCTCAAAAGCTTCTTGATAATAACATTTTCTTCTTTCCAACTTATGTTGTGAGGCTTAGATATTTAAAATGTTGGATGTATTCCATTCACATATTGTGTATCCTTTGGCCATCAAGCAGATTTTGAATTCTCTTGTAGTGTGAGCATCACATCTTTTTTTTTTTTTGTCAAAGTGGTATTCAGCTTTTGTTCCTTTAACATTACAAAATGGTATCAAAATCTATTAATGCTTTCTATGACCTTTTATAGATGAAGACAAGGCACAAAATTTTCCCCAAAATCAATTTAAATTATTATTATAAAATTTCTGAGTGAACTGCTGTGCAATAAGGGCATATATTTGACTTTCCTAAAATTAAGGCTTAAATAATAGGTTTATATTGACTATTGATTAGTAGCAAAACTTTAGAGATGTCCATGAATCCTCATATTCTGGAAGTTGCTAGAAATATAGAGGAAATTAAAATTAAAAGTCTTATAGCAGATTCTTATTGCCTATACTTCATATTTCTCTGCATTTGTAGCTTGTTGTCTCTGCAGAGACTTTTCAGTTTTAATGGTAAAGAATAATGGCTGCCAAACATAGTTAACCATTAAAATCATGGTAGTTAGGAAACAAGACCTCCAGCCCCGTAATTGATTCAGTGATCTGGGGGCAGATAGTGAGGGTGGAGGAAAGGGGCATGCAGAAATCAGCATTTTTTTTTTTTTGAGACGGACTCTCGCTCTGTTGCCCAGGCTGGAGTGCAGTGGTGTGATCTCGGCTCACTGCAAGCTCCGCCTCCCGGGTTCATACCATTCTCCTGCCTCAGCCTCCCGAGTAGCTGGGACTACAGGTGCCTGCCACCACTCCCGGCTAATTTTTGTATTTTTAGTAGAGACAGGGTTTCATTGTGTTAGCCAGGATGGTCTCGATCTCCTGACCTCGTGAGATGCCCGCCTTGGCCTCCCAAAGTGCCGGGATTATAGGCATGAGCCACTACGTCCGGCCTTTGCCTTGATTTTTTTTTTTCTTGATTTTATTTCCAGAATGGAGCTAATGGTATTGAAGATACGCAAAACTAGGTGGTATTGTTCAATTATACTGATTTAACACTTCCATTTTACAGCTTTTATTTAAAAAAGAGAGACTGAGAAAATTTATTTTACAAAAAAGAAAGTGAGACTACTGAACTTCTTGATTTCTTAAGAGGACCACAAGGATTCAATAACTTTCGAAGTACAAGCTACCTTGTAGATGGCTGCAGGATGGCAGAATGTCTATAAGAGTCATGGATATGGATTCTTTTAAGAAATCAATCATCTTGGGTGATCAGACCGTATTACAACAGACAAGGCATGACCTTTCTCCTGGTTAACCTATTTATTTTTCGTCTTGTGTTTATTAAAGAGTCTATTTTCAAGGTGGGGAGGATAATATAGGCATATTATTTAGACCTAACATGGTTGATAACATGGCTTTTTTTCGAGAATGTTTTGATGGAATTTTGTTTGTTTGAACTTGGAGGGTTAGTATTATTTTAAAAAAAAAAAGAAAAAGAAAAGGGAAAAAATTACTTTAAGAACTTTTTGGGACTTCATGATCTTGCATCAGCATGTATTTAAAAGCCATTAAGCATCCTGATTAGTGTGGAACATGGTATAAAGAATTTTACATTACTGGTCACTGCAACTGAACACTGGATGCAATATTTGTCACAGTAAAATGCACCAATCAGAAAATGTGGGAAAATTATTTTACATTTCAGTGGTTGATTTGGCTTAGGTATTGAACATAATGAGATTCATTTAAAGAAAAGTGTTCCAAGGGATAGATCCTGTAGAAGGGATAGTAGCTCAGCTGTGGTAGATATGACCACAGAGTAAAGCGTGGAATTTCTTAGGCCACACGTGGAGATCATTTTCCTTATTGAATGATCACACTTTGCATATATTAATAACTTTTCCTTACATCTTTAGGTTGAGCGATCACTCTTAATGAGTTATTTTTCTTTTACAAAAAACCCCGGCCAGGCATAGTGGCTCATGCCTGTAATCCCAGCACTTTAGGAAGCTGAGGCAGGCAAATCACCTGAGATCGAGAGTTTGAGACCAGCCTGGCCAACATGGTGAAACCCCATCTCTACTAAAAATACAAAAATTTGCCAGGCGTGGTGACACATGGCTGTAATCCCAGCTACTCAGCAGGCTGAGTCAGGAGAATTGCTTGAACCCTGGAGGCAGAGGTTGCAGTGAGCCAAGACCATACCACTGCACTTTAGCCGGGGCACAGAGCAAGACTCCGTCTCAAAAAAAGCCCCCCAAGCCCCCCAAACTTTTCCTCAGCATACTAATTGACATTGTACATACTAATGACATTGTACATCTACTTGAACTGGAAGGTTTATGTTAACATTTAATATACCAATTCATTATGTTCTGAAATAGGATAACATGATGTCGCTAAAGTCAGAATGCATATGTGTGACTTCAGATATTATTTAAACAGTGAAAGTGGGCTTTCATTGCAAACCCTGATTTTTCTGGACATGGATCTTATGGAACATATTCTGTTGTGCAATAGCTGCTTATCCAGCCTGATTTTCTACTTGCTTACTTTTCTCCATGGCATCCTTAGGAAGCCTGTTAAGAGGATTTCTGAAAAAAAAAAAAAAAAAAAAAAAAGACTCAGAGATCCAGCTATCAAAACATGTATCATCCAACCCTGCACTGGAATCAGCAGAGGTTGTTGGGAGGCAGGGCTGGAAAAGACAATGACAGGCCTCGGAATGAGCTCACAGGCTCTGCTCACTGTCCCGGAGGACTTGATTTTTGAATTGAGCAGGATTAAGTGGCTTTGGGAGGACAGAAGCTAGTACTATCTGGGGAGTAATAACAAAGCTCAGCCACTCTGTTACCCTGAAAGGAATGTGAGAACTGTTGTGTTTTTCTATTTGATGTTTTGTTTCATAAGTTTTGGGAGCAGAGGAAGGCTAGGATTACCCTGAATTCTACAGGTTAAAAGTATGAACAATGTGTTAGGAAGCTTTTAAATGTAAAAGGGGCTCTTTTCAAAGTTTTACCTGAGCAAAAGGTAGATAGGCATCAATCTTCCCAGACACTAATAACATATAGTGGCAATATGGTTGTTGTAGAATATGTTTCATTTAAGCATGAAGATATTTTACTATCTTAAAATTATACATATTATTTATAAAAATATATGACATTATCTTATACAGAAGATGATTAAAAGCTCCTAAATTTCCATCTCAACTTATATAGGAAATGTGCCAAGTATATTAGGATGAAGACACACTGTGGTATTGATAATTGAACTATGATGTAATTCCAAAAGAATGGGCCAACCATGCAAGAATATCTTAGTGGGATTTTAGTTATAGTATTGGACATGTAAACTTGAAGGTGAAGGGAAGTTTTCTCTGGGCATGGAGATTAGGGAGCATAAAAAATGAAGCCAATAAACTCAAGGAAAAACATGTCCATTTAATAAGCATTTGTTGTACTTAAAAAAATGGCTTATTTTAAACAGGTTTTTAAAGTTAGCTCCAAAAAAGTTTTTTAAGTACACAAAAAGTTATGTATTTCTTCCTCTATCTTCCTCTTACCCATCTCACTCTCTGTTCACCCACTCCTGCTGGTAACCACTGCTATACATTTCTTATATGTTCTTGCTGTGGCAGATTGTGTTTCCAAAGATGGCCACAACATCTCCCATCCCACCTGCTCTTTTGCAATGTGACTTTGCCACTTCCCCCATTAAGAGATAGAATCTATTTTCCCTTCTCTTGAATCTGGGCTGCTCAGTGTTCTAAGCTCTTTATAGCAATTAACTCATTTGAGCCTTACAAGAGCCATATGAGGAGATACCATTATAAACCCCATTCTATAAATGAGGAGACAATAAAGGTAATAAGCCAAAGGTTACTTAAGAACAACATTCAGAGAGTAGAAATTATAGTATATACAAGAAGAAATAGAAACTTTATCCACAGAAAGCACTCAAGAAATGTTGGTTATTATTAACAGCATTTCAAATATGTTATTTCTATGTTAATTTTGTATAATTTCTTTTTATTTCACATTTTTCTGATTTTCTAACATGTTATTTTCATTGTTTCAAAAGAATCTTCCATTCCTTTTTTATTGTTTTACTATTACTCACTTTTCAAGTCCTTAATTGTTTCTAAACCTTAATCCCATATAATTTTCCACTTTTAAACTCAAATTTTAAAAAATTCATGACACCTTTTGCATTCCTGTTTTCAGTTTTAAAAGTTCTATTGGTATGGAGATTTCCCAACTTAAATCTCATCTCGTATTTCATTATTTTTAACTCATTATTTTATTCTTATTCGGAAATTAGTTTTTTTCTTAGTTTTTAAAAATTCAGTTTTTTTTTTGTATTTTATTCTTAGTATATTTTGAATCTTTTCAGTTACTTCTAGTCTTTCATGGTGAGAGTTCCTGATAATCTTCCTAATTTGTTTCTCTCATAAGTAACATCATCTAGTATATAAGACTTTAGAAGCCTGTAATCTTCTACCTTGAACTGGATGTGCTTGGCTTTTAAAAGATCTGGGGCCGCGCGCGGTGACTGAAGCCTGTAATCCCAGGACTTTGGGAGGCCGAGATGGCGGATTACGAGGTCAGGAGATCAAGACCATCCTGGCTAACAGGGTGAAACCCCGTCTCTACTAAAAAATACAAAAAACTAGCCGGGTGAGGTGTCGGGCGCCTGTAGTCCAAGCTACTCGGGAGGCTGAGGCAGGAGAATGGCATGAACCCGGGAGGTGGAGCTTACAGTGAGCAGAGGTTGCGCCACTGCACTCCAGCCTGGGCGATAGAGCGAGACTCCGTCTCAAAATAAATAAATAAATAAATAAATAAATAAATAAATAAATAATAAATAAATAAATAAAAGATCTGGGACAGGTTTCTACGCTTTGAGTAGTGAATTTGATGGTTTAAGCTACCTTTGGTTGTACCTTTGAGATCCATTATCTTCCCTATATTATGGAATGTGGCCAGTTGGGGTCATTAAACAAAGGACACTGATGTAGTAGCTTTACTTGGTTTTTTATACATACACCTGCAAGAGAAGTCAAAATATTCACTTTGCCATATTCATGTTTTAGGCTTTTTTTTTTTTTTTTTTTTTTTTTTTTCCATTGTTCCTGATTATAGGTTAAAAAGTTTGGTTGAGATTAGGTTTAGGCTTGCTGTTGAGTTCCTTGTTCATATGACAAGGATTTTTCTTAACAATGAACCATTATAGTTAAGGTAGACTCTGTATTCTGGACACAGGTTTGTTCTCTTTTTGGTGATACTTTAGTTTCTATTTATTCTACACCCACTGTGATTGAGCTTATTATTGTTGGTCACTGATGAACAGAACTGATTTCAAATTAAAGGTGGCATTTTCTGGAGTGATTGCAGTAGGTCCTATCTCTGTGAGCCTTCTCCCTTAGAGGCAGATGCATTAACATTAGTGAAGACTTTAGGTGTGTTTCTTCTCTGGGGACCAGCAGTCTAGACCACTGAATATTAAGCCTTTTTTGCTTATACCATCTCAAGATAGATGCCTTAAAGTAAATATTTTTATCATTGGAAAAAAGGTAAACCATAGCCAATACTACCTATGGTGAGAATAAAGATATAGGGGACAGAGAAGACTATGATGACCAAAGGGACTTTAAGATACATTGGTTTTTGGTTGTGGTCACAACTTATGATGGTAGCTTAAAAGGAGATTTCACCTCTTATTTCCTCTGAACAGTTTTGATAACTTAAAAATAGTTTGATACATGTGTTATCCTAGAAAATGTAGAAATCACCTTCTAATGCTTGGTTTGACAAAGCCTTTTAGGTAGCAAATAAAACAAAACACTACAAAACAAAATAAAATTAAACAACAAAAAGAGACTAGTTAGTGCTTGACATATGAAACAGAAATAAAAAATCTCCACCTGTGATTTTTACCAAATTTAAACTATAGGGGCCAAAAGGAAAATTCCCCGTGGCCCTCTGATGATTCATTGAAAAATCAACTCAAAAGGCATATTAATTGGAGAAAAGGCATCCAAATTCATTTAATGTATACACATGGAAGTCTTCAGAATGAAGACCCAAACATACAGGGAAAATTGTTCATTTTTATGCTTAGGTTCAACAAAATATGCACATCCATGTAGAAATATAATTGAACAAAATGTGTGTGATCTAATGCTAATATACTGAGTAGGGAAACTCAGGAAGGCCTGTCTGTCCAGTTTGTTCTTGGCCTCTCTGAACATGCACTTTTTCCTCTGAGTGTAGATCTGTACCTCTCTTGAGTGGGAGCGTCTTATGACCTACAGTCAAATAAGGTAGGTCAGATAAATTTTATGACCAGTTTTACACAGAAAGGTAGAGGGAAAGTTAGAGTAATGTTTTTAGGTTCTCTGGCTGGCTTTGAGGAAAAGGGATTCTGGTTTCTGTAATCCACCTTGGGGAAGAAGGATTCTAATTTCCATGTCTAGCTTTAGGGGAGAATGGGGCTTAGAGACTTAGACTTAGAGACAGGAGGTCAGGGGAAGGTCAGGGAAAAATTTTTTCTTTTGAGGCTGATTCTGAGGCCTTCATTTCGGGGTATTGCTTTCTGAGTCCCAAGACTACCCAGTCTGAAACTTCTCCAAGAAATTTACAGTCCAGAAATTGAGTTGGTGGACCGTCTTATAAGCAGCTGAACCAATCTTTCAATCCCATGAATAGGCCAGTCCAATTAAACAGTTAACGTCTGTGTTTCATTTCAGGCAGTAATGTTGTAGATGGGCGTCCACCAAAGTAAGGCCTCTATATGATCTGAGCAACCAGGTATTTATTAAGAGATATTTTTATGGAAATAAAAGAAAAGCAAATATTAGTGGTTAGAACAAACTATAAACTCATTTTTTTTTTTTTTTTTTGAGTCCAGATGGCAGCCAACCATGAAGGTTTTAGATGTTGGGCTTGAAGCATCTTCGGGAAATGAGAGCAGATAGTGGCAACCTGACACATTTTTCCTGGTTTGTAGTTTGCATCAGGTGTTCCAGTGAGCTTTCTCAGCAGTCTGTATATCAACTAGCACAGAGTCTGTTCATATATTAAGTTCTTGTGATGATTTTTTTTCAAAGTTTATATCAAATTTTCTGGCTTCGGTTTCCAGGGCTTCAGGAAAAAGTGTTTTTGATTTTAGTGATTCCAAGTCAGAAAATGGAAAGAAATTTTGAAATATTAGTAATATTAGTTTAAATACGTGTAGACATGAATGAATTCAAGGTCCAGTCCAAATTTGTAGGCAAATAATAAACATTAAAAAGCCATGGACAAGGCTAGACTCTAATAACGTGTATACTATAGTTTTCTGCTGAAAACACAAATTTTCTCTCTCCAGTCCCCCATTTCTACCCAAGACAAATAGTAGGACCAATTTATTTGGAAAATAAGTTTTAGTCATATATTTGGCTTGATAGTATATGTGAAGTTCACTGAGAATAGTGATTAGACAATATAGGCTCTTTTAAGTTGGCTTTACTGGAACTTTTCAAAAGAAATCTCAGATTAGTCTTTTATAGGCCTCAAGGCTAAAAAGCCAAGCCAAGGATTTGCCAGACTATACCTATAAATACCGATATAAATTGGTTTAATTCCTCCCTCTCAAGGTGCCAAAATAGCTTGAGCCTGTCAGAAAGTGACATTCCATATTTACCTTGTAAAGAAACCATGTAGACAATGTACCAGAACAATCTTTCCAAGGAACTTCTTACTGGCCCTATAAAGTCAGTATCAATTTCTCAGAGCAGTCTGAGCATATTTGAAAATATGTCATTTTAGTTATACACTGGTGAAATAACCAGTGTCTCCATTTGTATCTTGTTATAAAGCAGATAATTATTGCTGTAATTTTTATTTTTTTGAGATGGAGTTTTGCTCTTGTTGCCCAGGCTGGAGTACAATGGTGCAATCTTGGCTCACTGCAACCTTCACCTCCTGAGGTGATTCTCCTGCCTCAGCCTCCTCGGGTGCTGGGATTGCAGGCACTTGCCACCATGCCCAGTTAATTTTTGTACTTTTTTAGTAGAGATGGGGTTTCACTATGTTGACCAGGCTGGTCTGGAACTCCTGACCTTAGATGTGCCACTCACCTTGGCCTCCCAAAGTGCTGGGATTACAGGTGTGAGCCACTGTGCCCAGCCAATAAATTAAGAATATTTACAAATAGTTTCCAAATTCTCGAGAAATAAAGTAGAGAGAAAGATAAATTCTTCAGATTTTGCTTACGAAAGTATACTTTACCCAATTGGTTGTAAGCTATAAACAGTTCAAAAGGAAAAAGGAAAGTTTTCTGGACTTGGTTAAGCAAAGCATGAAAAGAATCAGCAATGTTTCAAACAAAAAGCTCACAAAAAATTATTTCAGCTCTTTATCACTTCAGTCCCAGGTAATTAACTCTTGTCAGCTTGATGGTGGGTTAGCAATCCTCATGAATGCACCAGTTTTTCAACTAGACTCCTGGAAGTTTTTTGCTAGTCCAATGGTGTGATCTCCAAGATTATCAGAAAACTGTATTTAAGAATACTCCTAAAAGTCCTTTCATGAATTTCCTTAAAAAAGAAGCAAGTTTTGTCTGTATCTGATTATACACTACTTTTGAGGAGAATCCAAATAAAACAATAATTGTCTGTGGATGACAAAAGTCTTAGAATAGCTATGGTTAAAAACACAATTGACAAGAAAATTTGGCTATTTTTGTGGCATACAATTTAATATAATAATTATTGATAACATATTAATGCATATTATCAGAATTTTAGGAATCACATACAATTTTAGAACACATATTGAGAACATATTTATACAAATATAACCTCCCCAAAAGTTAGATACTATTTCTTATTTGACATTCCTATATGATTTTATTTTTTATTTTATTTTATTTTTTTTCTTGAAGATTTATAAATTGTTATTTATTAATTTTTTTTTGGCACATAGAAAGTACTTGTATTGTGAAAGGGCATTACAAAAAATAAAATACAAAATAAAATACTTGTAAATGCTAAGAGGTCTCAGTCAGTGGCAGTGGCATAATGGCTTGACCATTTCAATTGCTTGAAACCGAAACTTGGGTATCATTCAGAACTCTGGTCACCAGCTTATACAATTAATCACCAAGTCCTGGTGTCTGTTACCTCGTATATCTCTTGCTTCTGACTCTTCCTTTCTGTTTTTAGGTCCATTACCTAGTACAGCTCATTATCATCTTTCTTCTAGATTATGCAGTAGCTTTGAAACTAGTTCATTCTTTTCCTCTGATCTTGCCCTGCTCCTGCAGCCAAAGTAGTCTTTTTTTTTTTCTTTTTGATGGAGTTTCGCTCTTGTTGCCCAGGCTGGAGTGCAATGGCACAATATCAGCTCACTGCAGCCTCTGCCTCCTGGGTTCAAGCGATTCTCCTGCCTCAGCCTCCCGAGCAGCTGGAATTACAGGCGCCCGCCACCACACCCAGCCCCAAAGTGGTCTTTTTAAAAAAATTTTTTGTTTAAATTTTTTGTAGAGATGGGGGTGGCACTGTGTTGCCCAGGCTTGTCTTGAACTCCTGGGCTCAAGTGATCCTCCCAAAGTTTTGAGATTACAGGCATGATTCACTGTGCCCAGTCCAAAGAGATCTTTATAAAGTACAAATATGATCTTGTCACTCCTTTTCATAAAACTCATCAGTCACACTGCATTGCTTTCAGGACAAGGTTTAAACTCCTTAAATAGTGGGATTATAAACTT